>NW_021157636.1:0-1588 GCF_002837175.3 Physeter macrocephalus | reverse complement strand
TGGTTTCAAATTTTGGTGGGGTTTCAAATTTTCAAGGATAAGACACAAGTCAAAATACCCTTGAAAATTCCTAAAATCCTCATCAAATGTTTTATATACATGTCTTATATTTACAACCCTGTGGAAAATTTAATAATCAGTTCTTCCAATTCAGTCTTCAACTTCTTACTCAAGGATGTCTTACATCCTTGTCTTACTTGCTTGCCACCTGAATAAGTCATTTCACTTTTCCAACCGACTAGAAAACTCTTTAAATTATTACTTTCTTTTTTACAATTACAAGTCTTCACCGATGTGCATTCAGTTAGAGGAATGAAAGTATAAGGATCTGGGGTGTGGGAGAGGTGGTAGGTAAATGAAAACTCCCTTTTGATTACTGAGCTCATTTTAGTTGAAACCTGAGTAAGGCAAATGTGTGTAAAATGCAAGACTCACTGTGTAACAAATGTGTTCTGATGAAGATCTAGCACGTCCCTTCTGTTAATGCTTCAACATGGCTAAGGAAAGAACCCTCTTTCTCAAGGTTCTCTCACTTTTTCACTTTCTCTCTTTCACATTATTGACCTCAGACGCCTCTTCCCCTACATAAAAGCTCCTTTTCTAAACACCTATTTTGAGCCTATTCTCAAGTGACAGCCTTGAGTGAAAACTCATTTTCACAGGTACTCAATACACACTTCCCCACAAACAGTTCCTAATATTACAGGTCTTAATGTAAATTTTTAGTTACCTTCAAGTTGTTCTGTTAGAAAATGTTAGTCTTACTCCCAATATAATGCTGTATGAATGGCAGCTGCTATATCAGAACTGAAAGTAGAGGCTTTTCAAATGGTCACCTAGACATGCTTAGTTCTGTTTCATTTAATTCTCCCCTTAAAGCAGTCTAAAAATGCATGTCTGTGAAAGGAGAACACCCAGTGGTGACTCTGCCATGGTCCAGAATAGTCCTGCTTGCCAGTGCATGATTCCCAAATCCAGACACCAAGAGTCTCCTCACTTTAGACAGTCTGTCCACCTACTCATCTTGTCCACTCAGTAGGCATGAAAGGCATTCTTCTGGGTGGTGGGTGGTTTCAGGACACTGGGCTAAAAAAACCAGGTCTTCCAAGAGGAAGAGCAGCACAACCAAGAGCTACAATCATTTTGGAGGGTGGGTTGGAGTACTTCGAACTTGAAAGTAACTGTAAAATCTCTGGAACCAGGACTACAGTTGTGCACGTGGCTAAAATCCTGGTTTTCATGTGCTTATTGGCCATATCTTTGGAGCCATATCTGCTCAGTCTTTTCCTTATTTTCTAATTTTACTAACACAATCGTCCCTTGGTATCTGTGGGGTATTGGATTGCAGGACCTCCTGAAGATACCAAAACTGGCAGATACTCAAGTCTCTTATATAAAATGGTGTAGTATTTGCATGTAACCTATGCACATCCTCATGTGTATTTAAAATCAACTCTACGTTACTTATAATACCTAACAGAATGTGTATGCTACATAACTAGGTGCCAGTGCATAGCAAATTGAAGTTTGGCTTTTTGAAACTTTCTGGAATATTTTTTCCCTGATATTTTCTTCCTTTTTTTTTTTT
>NW_021157635.1:0-1589 GCF_002837175.3 Physeter macrocephalus | reverse complement strand
AGACAATCACTTATAAACAACTGGAGCCTCCTGTCTCATACCTGAAAGAGTGGACAAAACTAAAGTAAGACAAACAGACTATGAGTTGTGTACTGCAGATGGGGGCAGGTGAAATCATACCTGCTTAGACTTTGGTTTTGGAACCAGAGGCTTTATAACTGGAGACTTTTCATAATTTGTAGCTCGATTAAGTGCAGTAGATTTCTTGGATGATTTGTTCATATTGTCTAAAATATTAGTTGAACGTACTGAATTCACTGAAATGGATGGCTCTTTGGAATTGCCTGATACCTAAAAAGCAAACTAATATTAGCATTTAATGTTTAAAGAAGAAAAAAAAATGCCAAGAGATTTATTTTTCCTTTAAATTTCTGTTAAGTTTGTATTGTAGTCTCACCTTCAGAATTGAATATATTTGGTATAATCCAAATTAAGACTGATGCGCATATTCCCAAATACCACATCCCCAAGTTTTGAAAACCTTCAAAACTGTAGGTTCTCAGAAGTAGAAAATGTAACTCTTGGTCCAAGCAGGAACTAGGTGCTGCTTTCATCTTTGTTTATTTTAAAATATTTACTTATTTAAATATTTTAAAATTTAATCTGTTGCAGCCTTTAATGCCTCTTAAGTCTGGGGAGGGTCATCTGGTAGTTTGGAAATATTTCTCTGTATGGAAATGTACTTAAATAATAGAAAACATCACTGGAAAGAGTTTACCTTGAAGGGGTTTATTCGTCCTTGGTTGCTAGAGGTAACTGCACCTTTCATAAGAAAGAAACCCTCACTTAATAGTGGTAAAACTCAGAAGACTTATGACCTCTATAAGAATAATGGAATATTTTAATCTGTATTATATGAAAATAATGTACTTTGCAACTTTAAAACTATTAATAACTATATATGACCTCCTTCCTATTTCTAAGACAAAATAAAAGCTATTAGATGACGGGAACTATCCCAATTTGCCACTATGAAATAGACAGATACAATATATAGAGATCTATTCTTTTCTCTTGTTACCAGGGAAGAATGGTGCCTTATTTTAGCTAGTTAATAATTCCTCTACGAATGCTCTAGATCCCACCCACTCCTGCTTTTCAAGAAACTTGTGCTATCAAGGGCTACACATGTCATCTTTGACTTTTCCTTCTTTATTGGCTCAAGTTTCCCAACTTAAAGAAACAAACAAAAACCAGACACGCTCTCTGCCACATCCCCTTCTCGCCCCCCCACATAATTTTCTCTCACTCCCCTAAGCAGCCAAATTTCTCAAGAGTTGTCTACACAGCTATTCCCATTTCCTCACTATTCATATGTTCCTCCATCCAATACATGGCTTCCAGCCCCACTACCCTGCAGAATATGCTCTTGCTAAGAACTCAGTAAACCCTATGCAGCCAAAACTGGTGGATCTTTTCCAGCCATCACCTTGTTTGACCTCTCAACAGCACTCCACGTAGCGGAGTGTTCCTTTCTTCTTGATACTATCTCCCCTTTGACTTCTGAGATACTGCATCCCCTGGCTTACCTCCTTCCTCATTTTCTTTTTTTTTTTTTGTGGTATGCGGGCCTCCCTCTGTTGTGGCCT
>NW_021157634.1:0-1589 GCF_002837175.3 Physeter macrocephalus | reverse complement strand
GCACAAGGCCGGGCACACCACACATTCACTAGGTAACAATTAGCCATTTTTCTTCTAATTTGTTATCACTGCTTTGTCATTTATCACTTTCTGTGTGTCTTCTCGATGGGAAACCACTGAAAGCCCCAAGGCTTCTCCCACCACCCCCTCTACATAACCAGGTTTAACAAATAACATGTTGATAAGGCCCCCACCACCAACAGCTCCCCTTCCACCAGGTAGCAGGTGAGTGCACCCCTGGGCAGGGAAGAGGAGTCAGCAGCCCCGGGCTATGAGCACTGAGGAAGAGGCTGTCCAAAGATTCTTCAAGGCAGTCAAGTCCCATAACTTCCCAGAACCCCTCCCCCGAGGCGTTACCATCCTGCCCTGCCCCCCACCACCTGTCCACCTTCTGCAACCCTGGAAGGGTGGGGAGGCTCTCGGGAAACCAAAGCGAGTGGGTCTCACCCAAAAAGTGGACTGGGCGGCCCCTTTCCACAGGCCCACACTGGGCAACAATGGGCTGCCGTGAGTGTTAGGGTTTAAACTTGAACTTTTCAATTGTTGTTTTTAAAAGCTTAAATTTTCACCACAGGCCTTTTCATTCATGTGACTTGTTCAGTTAATAACTGGAACTGAGAAGTTTCATTTCCACTTCTGGTCAACCCTGACTTGCGTTTTTCTTAATGCGTTTGTAGATGCTTCTCTGAATGGTTTAAAATACCCCCATTTCACCCTCTGAGCCACTCTTCAAAACACTTCTGAAAAGCAAACATTTATAGCAGGTGGGAACGACATCTCTAAGATCCAGGCACGAGCGTATCTTTACAGCATCCCCTGCCTACTCTGCGGACACCCTCCTCCAGCTTCCCCCCACCCCCGACACACACCCCAATTCCACATCCAGCCTCTCTCCCCCCATTTCTCCATTCGCCTTTCCTGCTCTCCAAGCAACAGGCTCTGCACCAATCCAAACTTTTCTTCTTTCCATCTACAAAATGATAACAGCCTTAATGTGCCTTTTCTGATTAACAAAACGATAATATTTTTTGTTGAAAAAATATACATGTATGATAAATACGAGCATGGGAAAAAAATTAAAATTACTTGAAATTCTACCACACGTAGAAAACAAAACCACTGCCTATATTTTGATCATTATCCTTACAGCTGTCTTTTTATAAAAATAAAACATCCAAACTTTTAGAGAGGACCACACTGACATGACATTCTATAACCTGATTTAAAAAAAAAAATTAAAAAAACGCACACCCATACGTTATGGAAATCCTTCTGTGACACTGCATATAGATTTATGTTACCATTTTCAACTGATCTAACCAATCCCTTGCTGGTAGGCATTTAGGAACAACCTCATCTTTTAAAAATGCTAACGTCTCAAAATATTTGGATATACCATTGAGTGGGGGAAAAGTCAGAATTTGGTCTGTGCATTTTTATTACAATCATGAAAAACCATAGTGTCCAGGCATAATTAAACCAATTGTGCTAAGTGGGAGAGTGCGAAGAAATCTGTTTATAAAAGTGGTATTCAAACTGCAAAGAGGGCTTCCCTGGTGGCGCAGTGGTTGCGCGTCCACCTGCCGATG
>NW_021157633.1:0-1589 GCF_002837175.3 Physeter macrocephalus | reverse complement strand
AGCAAGCAAAGAATGCAGTCCAGGTCTCAAATTGAGGAATGAACCAAAATGGTGATCTTCCCTCACAGACAGAAAATCTTCAGAGATGTTATTCCAGTTGTGCCCAAGGTCCCAATTTCATCCCTGACTTTGTGTTAACAGATTGGTATCAGAACTTCCAGAGCTGTGGTTGATGAAGTTAATACTCCAGAAGAAGCTTCAATAGTTCACGTGACTTTCCTCTTACCCTATACAGTAGTATCTTTTGCTTATAGACAGAGGGCTTGTATTAGCATTTGAGCCCATGGATCTTCTAAAGTGGAGATGAGCAGAGCTCTTCTTCTACATGAGGTCTTTGGAGATGTGGTTGTTTAAAATGTTTAGAATTTAAAAAAAAAAGAAAAAGCTTTGGATTTGTAAAAGTTTCTTAGTAACTTCAGGGCAAAATATAAAAATGGTTACTGAATTTCATACCCCTAAGAAACCAGAATTTGAAGGAACCTTTGGCATCATCTAATCACACTGACTCAGTTTAAAGGAGGTGACATGATTTGCCCAAGTCCATAAATCCTGTATGGATTGGGAAAGGCCCCAATCCATTCACTTATTCATATATTTATGTCAGCAGCACATGTTTATTGAACACCTACTCAGTCCTAGTGATTATGTCAGGCTGTGGGAAAACAAATATGGGTATACAATAGGCTTCTGCCTTCCACAAGCTTCCAGTTTGGAAGAGAGGCAGATACGTGTCCATCTGAGGGTAATATAACAAGGCCTAACAGAGACATGGTAGCCAGGTGTTCTGGGGAGCACAGAACAGAACTCTAATTTTTCTGAGGGGCTGGGAAAGATGTCACAAAGGACATCTTACTTGAGTAGAGTCTTACAGGATGAGAAAAAGGAAGAGACACATTCCAGGTAGAAAAAACATTACATGTAGGATTTTATAGGTCAAAGCAATTCAAAAGTGTTTTTAGCCTAAGTGTTATCCTGAGGGACATTAATATCCACGGAGGAGAAGAGGGGTCCTGGACTCCAAATTTTCCAGAATAAAAGCACATCACGTAGAAATGGAAAACTTGGATGTGGGCCAGCGTGGCTTTCCAACTACTTCATCAGGTAGTGAAGAAATCAGAGCAGGTCTTGAATGTAATAAGAGGGCATTTCAGGGAGCCAGTTTCAAGAAGAGGTCTGCCTACTGCGCTCTGAATCTCTGTCATGGAACCCAAACATTCAAAACCACAAGTCCTTAAAGATAAGGGTGAAAAGGTAAATATCCTAGAGGGAGGAAGCCCAGGGCATACAACTCTTCATAAGAAAGTGTACCAATTAATATATGGAACATTTTAATATTCAACATTTCAAGCAGTAAAGTTCTGAAATCTTTCCTTTTCCTAACCCTCAATGGAAGAAATCTTGATTTACAAAGAAAAAGTTCCTGTCTTTAATGTATAAAAAAGACCCCCATCTTTTGTTCCCCTGGAATATTGAAAGGAAAGGTCATTATCACTGAGGTATATAATCACAATTCCACGCATAGTTGGGAAGTGGTAGCGTATGGTGATTTAGGGGAGGGTATCTGGAGCTGGACTGCTTTGGTTCAAATG
>NW_021157632.1:0-1589 GCF_002837175.3 Physeter macrocephalus | reverse complement strand
TGTCTGCGTCTCCCTCTCATCTTCCTCATACAATAAAGACTGGAGACCATGATAAATCACGTCACCATAATGTTCAGGATAGAGTTTCCTGGCTATTCTATCATTGTAAGTGTGGTGTGTTTCCCATTGCGTGACCTTCTTCCAAATCTGCAGTATTAGTAGCCAGTCAACAAATAGGTCATTTGGACATCTCATCCTGGACATAAACAGTTGCTTCCCTTCTTTCCTTTCACCTTTCCCTCATAAACTGACTCCCCTTCTCAGCTTCCTTCCCTTTATTAACACCGGTACAATTTTACTTTTTATATTCTTCGCTGAAAACTTGAGTGTCTGTGTGTATTACGGGCTGAACTGTACCCCCTTACAAAGACATTCATATGTTAAAATCCTAACCCCCCAGTCCCTCAGAATGGAACCATATATGGAGATAGTGTCTTTACAGAGGTGATTAGGTTACAATTAGATCACTAGGGTGGGCCCTAATCCAATATGACGGGTGTCCTTGTCAGAACAGGAAATTTGTCACAGACACATACAGAGGGAAGACGTGTAGACACAGGGAGAAGACAGCCATCTAGAAGCCAAGGGGAGAGGCCTGGAACACATCCCTCCCTCACAGAACTCGGAAGGAACCGACCCTGCTGACACCTTGATCTTGGACTTCCAGCCTCCAGAATGAGAGAAAACAAATTTCTCTTGTTTCCGCCACTCAGTCTGTGGTACTGTGTTACAGCAGCCCTAGCAAACTGAAGTGGCTGACCCCACATTTTAGGTGGTAATCCAGTGTAACTGGAGAAAATCACAAAACAGGTTTTGTGGCTTAACTCTGAACTCATGATGACCTACTCCCCAATTGCCTGGGATCCCCTTAGGATTCTCCATCACTTTTCTCTCTCTCATGGTTCACAATGACTATTTCAAAGCTCCTTCAGGCCTCCCCAAATCTCAGTGCTTCCCTCAAACCTCACTCTCACTAGGCGCTCTTGTTTTATAAGTTACCGATACATCTCGAGTCATCCACTTACACTCCCCCGCCCTCCTGACACCAAGAACAAAACTTCCTCCATAGGCACATGTCTTATCCACATCCTCCCCCGAAGGGCCAGATGTGGTGTTTCTCCTCCTGTCAACGGCTGTTCTGTCCACCTCTATTAGGAACGCTTCCATTCGGCCCTGCCCGGGACCTAAACAATACAGTTTCCTCCTCTCTTCTGTGCATTCGGTGCTGACTGGAGGCTGTCCATTGACTATGAACTATGCTCAAGTCTTTCCCATTAAAACAACAGCAAAACTAAATCGCTTTATTCCAGTCCTCCTCCTTCTACCCATTGCTGTCTCTCTCCTGCCCTTCACAGCCAAAATTCCCAAAGGAGTTGTCCATCCTTCTGTCTTTACACGGTCACTGCCCACTTACTCTTTTTTTTTAATATAAATTTATTTATTTTACTTATTTTCGGCTGTGTTGGGTCTTCGTTGTTGTGCGTGGGCTTCCTCTAGCTGCGGCGAGCAGGGGCTACTCGTCATTGCGGTGAGCGGGCCTCTCACTGCGGTGGCTTCTCCTGTTGCGGAGCACGGGCTCTAGGCACGCG
>NW_021157631.1:0-1590 GCF_002837175.3 Physeter macrocephalus | reverse complement strand
AGAGGGCAGCCTGCAGTGTGGCCCGCACGGCACTCAGGTAGGGACGGAGAGTGGCAGTCATCGCCGGCGCTGGCTGGGCCGGAAAGCGGAAGTCCTCTGCTTTACTTTTGTTAATATGGACTATATCTTGAGAACTAAACTAAGAAGGAAAAAAATTTCAATCGTGGTAGGTGATTAGTAGGTTTGTGTGTGTGTGGTTGCAAAATAAATCATATAATTGAAAATATAGAGTTTTATATGCACTGATTCATGGAACCTCCTCTGAATATATTTAATCCTTTATTTTTTCATGAAGAAATCATGCTAAATGTTACATATATAACCAATCTCTCTTTCTCTCTCTCTCTCTCTCTCTCTCTCTCAAACTCTGAGGAGTCAACGCTTTTGTGATAGTTCCGGAAAAGCAACAGTCATAGCTGCAAGATGGATTTTCACATGCATTCGGAGATAGCTGGGACCAAGCAAATAGTCTATTTGCCTTAATTGTCATGTATAAGATTAGACAACAGATGTTTTCTTACATGTGGTTTGCTAATTTATTTCATTCTTGCTGTCCATTTACATGATCCATTCTGAAAATGAGAATTGAGAAAGTGTAATTGAATCTTCTGCTCCTCTTGAAAAATAAAATCTAATTTCTCACATTAATATGTCATCTTTAATGCCAAAACTTAGAGAGAAGAATGTTTGTTACCAACCACAACTTTATATCATGCACAAATAAAAAATCTTTATTCTTTAGCTCCATACAAAAATACCAACACACACTCTTCAAAGAACAGCAGCAGGAAAGGAAACAAACACAGCTGCTATCACACTATCATGCTCTCCAAGGTATTTAACATCTATAAAAGTTTATCTTATTTTTACTCATAAATTATGGCAAATTCAGTCACTCTCCCAACCCCCGCCATATTCATGCATATTCACACATTCTCTGGAAGTCTGGAAATTTGCCCACAATTATGTTTAAAGCCATGATTTAAATGTGACTAGTTTTGAAGGAAATGAATGACTTCTACTAAAATTACTCAACATCAAGCATGTTTTAGAAAACCTCTTAGATCAGGATCCATTTTTCTGTTATGTCTGCCTGATAGTAGTAATGCTAAAGTTCCTTGATCCACTTAATGAGGAAACTGACATGGTTTTCCATTATATAGTAGAACTGACCATAGAATATTTAAATTGGTTTCAAACTTTAGGTTAATGTTCTTACTGCTGTCCTGCTACTTACCTTAATTTATCTTAGTATTTTATGGTGTTGGACATTACTGTCTGCATAATGATCACAGAAGTTTTAGATGTAGTGCCTCCTCTCTCCTCATTAATACTGCTACTAAACTTCACTTCTTAAGGAAAAATGATTATATTATATACATATTTCAAAACAGATAATTATGCAGTTGAATGATTACTGCCGTGTGTGGTACTTTAATTCTTATGTGGTGTGTAACTTGATGGTAATCACCCAGAGAATATGTACTAAGTTTACCATTTTTTAAGTTATAAAAATAAAATAAATATGGTAATAAAAAATCCAGTTTACAGAAGATTATAAAGCACAAAGCAAAAATCTCCTTTTTTTTT
>NW_021157630.1:0-1590 GCF_002837175.3 Physeter macrocephalus | reverse complement strand
CATGCACGTATATTATTTTTAAAAGAAAAACAATTAATTAAAAAAAAAACATAGAGCTGTATGTATTTGCTTACGTTTCGTTCAGAGACGTAAAAACTCCCCAAGCGCTGACAAGAGATGGTTCCTGTCACAGACTTGCAGTGTCCCCTGCCGGCCCGAGAGCTGGCGGGGAACTGACCGTATGCTCAGGACACCCTGCCACTCCCCCCGCTTCTCAGGAATCCTCTCCCGCACCAGAGGGGCGCTCCTCCAGCCCAGAGGTGTGCCCCCCAACTGGAAGAGTGTCTGTAGGTCTCTTCTGCACCCTCTGTGAGGCTGGCCTCCGCCTCTCGCTAAATGAGCGGAAAGACCAGCTAAGAGAGGCCGGGAGCAAGGGGGCCCCAGGGACCCCCACAGCGGGAAGACGAGGAGGGCTGCCAGAGGGAGGGGGACCCGTCAGGAGGGAACTTCACGGAGGAGAGAGAGGCCACTGCCGAGAAAGGGCCCCAAATGCTCATCAAGGCCGGTGCCAAGACATCAGAGCGAACATCCATGCTGCAACGTACACCTCAACAAAAAATTCCATCCTCTCACTTTTGCTTATAGAAATACATCATTATTGTAAAATTAATCGCACATACCCCAGGGTGGTGGGGCTGAGCCTTTTAGGTTTGGTGACCTTTTGAACAATTATGGGAGGGACCCAAAACTCATTCAGGTAATCCCTAGTACGAATCCTTTCACAACCTGAAGCCAAGACTAGGAACCACTGTCAAGAGAAAATGAATCACAAGGCACCCAAGAAAAAGTGTCCAAGAAAAACAATAGCCAGGAACCATTTATCCTGACTATTTCTCCATAAAAGTGTGAGGTCTTCATCTATGAGAATCAGTGCATGTTTCCCTTCAAAGTGAACTAGAGCCGCTGCACTTTCATTGGGTACCAGGCACTGAGCTACTGGCCCTTGGCCTCTTGGCTTCGTGCCCCTGCATTACCAGGTACTAACAGGGCAGCCCCATGAAGAGTGTGACACACGGTCCCACCTACACTGGTGGACAGAGATATGAGACATGAAACAATAACAGTGACTAATATTTTCAAGCCAGGCATGGACCTGCATGACTGTCGGCTCTTACATTGTTCACAGTCATGTTCTGAGCTATATTTTGTTATGAGGAAGGCCAGCCTCAGACTTAAAGGTGCTTGGCTAAGGTCACAGAATGGGTGAGGAAGAAAGGCAAGGATCTAAAAAAGCATGGTGCCTGCTGGCATCCCTCCATGGTGGGTGGGGGACATGGTGGGTAGGGAGATGGACGCCACGTCATGGAAGGCAATGGGGAGCCAGCGCAGGCTCCAGGGAGAGGATGGCTGGGCTGGTGGGAGAGTTGCTGGCTGCGCAGAGCAGACCCCTTCAGGGGGAGGGGCTGCCAGCGGGAACTCCACTCATGCGGCTCCTTTCACAGCAGCTCTAGCCTGGGCCACAGAGGGCTGACCTTTAATGCGGACAATGGACTCAGGAAGTCCTTTGCCCTCTGTCTCAAATCATTTTCTAATGATAAAAGGTGGTGGGGCTTCCCTGGTGGCGCAGTGGTTGAGAGTCCGCCTGCCGAT
>NW_021157629.1:0-1592 GCF_002837175.3 Physeter macrocephalus | reverse complement strand
CTCCAAGCGTGTGGCCGTCTCTTTGTGCCATGGCAATAGTGTGTCCCGTTCTCACTGTAGCATTCAGATCTCTTTTCTGCCTGGTCTTTCAGACGGACTCTTGTCTGGGCAAGTCATGAAAAAGGATCGAGAGTGAATTGTCTAATGACAGTGTGTCGCTCTAGAGTCGAACCTCGCAGAATGCCTCAAGTGACGTCAGCAGAACACAGGCAACACCCCGTCCGCGTCGGTGTTCACAGGTAGTGGTCCTCTGTGGACAGGGTGATACTCGGCGACCGGATGCAAATGCATGATGATGACAAAAAAGAGCCTATTGTGCAGTGACGCAACTAGAGTTGAGACTGATTGCCTTCGGAATACAACTGAAACAAGGATGTTCACCCTCAGCATGACAGAGTGCAGTGAAACATGTGCCACCGCGTCGGAATGCTTGACAAATGTGGCACATTGGGCACGTTAGATGATGAACGGTAGAAATGTCATCTCTGCATTAGTGTCTCTTCGTTCCATTCGGACCAAATGGTGTGCCGACAGCCCCATATGCTGGACGCCGCCGGCCTTGTACCCAACCTAGGCATGGCAACCTGCGTATCTTGAATAGTGAAGTAAGGCATGATATATGATATTGTATCCGCCTTTGAAGAGCTACGTAACACGGTCTGCCAATCATGCTCCTTTTGGATCCTCTCTATATGCAGTTTGCACCGTAAATAACAATATCCGACTGCGCCGTAAAGAAATTTTTTTCCACCTAGAGACAACTGGATTGTGAGCTATGAAAGTCGTCGTAGGAGCGCAGGAGAGAATCGAATAACAACAACGAAAATATGAAAACTTCCCAATCAAATAGTTCAGACAGGCAGACTAGCCCCAGGCACTACGGACTGATGACAGACCGGCTTCTTGTGACACACACGTCAATATATGTGTGGCGGTGCAGGAAATCTACTGCTCAGCGCTATCTATGCTACAAGTGGGTCCTTCGGCTCGAACTGCTACGCACAAGGACAGAGGGAAAAAAGCTGTTTGACGAGAACCGTAAGACACAAAACGACCAGCTGCACACATATGTTGTTTAGGTGTGTGTAGATTTTTCCGCTTCAGGACTTCAATGAATGTGAACTGTGGATACAGCAAAACAGGGCAGGTGGTTCTGAACCAGGTGACGCAACACATGTCGTCCTTTGCCCTGAGGAGAAGTAAGACTTCTTTCCATTGTTGCCGTTCATTTTCTTTCCTCAATGTACACCACTTGACACGATCGTCAATCTGCGTTGCACAACATGTGCGGTAAACGCCGACACGCGTTCTGTTCCATAGCGACAGTTATTAGAATTGCAGCTTCGAAACTGTCTTCCTCTCAACAACGCTGAAAATCTGAGTGGACAGCTCCTCCCGCTCGTCCTCGCTACAGGACACCAGCGGTGGCCTTCTCCAACCTGGCATCATGTGGCTACGTTTACAGACTATATTTTCATGCGGTCACCATGCAAGCATCACCAACTGCAACTGCGTACTGCTTGGGCCTGCATTGAGACTCTTGTTTGTTGTGTCGATGAGAGTCCACCTTGACGATGGAACGCATACGACAG
>NW_021157628.1:0-1593 GCF_002837175.3 Physeter macrocephalus | reverse complement strand
TGCGCGTCTGGAGCCTGTGCTCCGCAACAAGAGAGGCCGCGATAGTGAGGCCCGCGCACCGGGATCAAGAGTGGTCCCCGCTCACCGCAACTAGAGAAAGCCCTCACACAGAAACCAAGACCCAACACAGCCAAAATAATAAAATAAAATTAATAAACTCCTACCCCCAACATCTAAAAAAAAAAAAAGGGAGAAAAGGAGACCTAATAATCTTTAAGCATCTAAAGTGATTCTATGAATAGCTGTTTTCTATTTCAACTGAGAAAAGGCCTTTAGGGTGAGCCCATTCACTTTTATTAGAGATTTGGGATATTCGGGGAAAATGTCCTGACTCTGCATGCTGTGAACCTACTAGAATTGGTTAGCAAGATCTTGAGGCAGGGGGATTAAATTCTCTGGATTTTTTTTTTTTAGTTACAGGTTTTAAGGAAATTTTTATCATTTATTTCTTGATGTGACTCACAGCTTTGCTACTCAGAGTGTGACCCCAGGTCCAGCAGCCCTGGCATCACCGGGGAACCGAGAAATGCAGAAGCTAACACCCCGCCCAGACCTACTGAATCATAATCTGCATTTTTAATAAGATTCCCCAAATGATCTGTATGCACACTAAAGTCTGAGAACTCCTTTAGAGCCCTAACATCAGACATTTACATTTGTAACAGTCCATATGTCTTGAACATTAACAAGTGCATACTTTGGAATCGGTAAAAAGAAATATTTCATTTGATAACAAAACCTTTCTTTTTCATCCTTATAGATAATATTTCTGCTTTTCCAAATAACGAAAAAAGTAATACAATTTTTTAAGGCCTATATTCTTTCAAGGTAAAAGCCACAACAGTCCACATCACCTTCATTCACACAGTTCTTCTAATCATTAAAATGTAATAAAAGACTATGAGAGATGTAAGCTAAAATCCAAAAGAAATAGATAATAACTTCAATAAAGTGATCAAAAACTTAAATGATCTTTAAATTCTCAAGACTCAAGTAATTTCAATTCGGTTGGCCTGCTGTAATAAATCTCCCTACATGTTTCATACCAGTAGAAGTTGCTGGTGATTTTACAAGATGAGGTGAGGAGAGTCTCATCTTTCATAAGAATCCCTGAAAATATCCTATAATGACACCTTGCAAGGAAGGTTTGTCCAAAATATCAGGATTGGGAATTATCCAATTCCAAAAGCATTTTTTAACACTCAAGCAAGAAACAGAAGTCAGGATAGCAACTGTGCTAATATTAGAGCTTGATGTTTTTGTGATAGAAGAAGTCAACATGATGAGCTCAACTGCTCTCCATCATCTAATTCTGAATATCATTCTTCTGAACATGCCCAACGAGCTCAAAACCATAAGAATTACATACTCCATTTCAGTGAACAAATCTCTTCAGAAGCATTCCAGGGCAGCTTGGATTCAGAGGTCCTGGGCTGCCGCAAGCAACTTATTCTCTAAGGCCTGAGAACCCAAAGCTATGTTCTTCTTTTATTTTAGGATGACAGGAACATGACAAACAGCCAGCACTCAGTCACCATCAAGGCCCCACCAGTACAAAGAGGCTTTGTGACTGACAAGAGAATATAAAAAAAG
>NW_021157627.1:0-1594 GCF_002837175.3 Physeter macrocephalus | reverse complement strand
GAGAGAGAGAGAGAGAGAGAGAGAGAGAGAAGGGGAGAGGAAAGGAGAGAAAAAGGAGAGAAGAAAGGACTGAAGAAGTGGGGGGAAGCTAAGATGGCAAAGTCAGGAGGGTGGGAGCCTCTGCCTCAGGGATTTCCAAGCACTTCACCCACATTCCATCACTCTGCTAAGCCAGGTAGCAAGAGGGCGCTGGGTAAAAGGCTCTGTGACCTCATCAAGGTCAAAGAAATTAGGGAGTGATCAGGGATACAGCTACAGCCCCTCATCTCCTGGCCTCCCCCAGATCCCCAAGAGAATCAACCTCCCTTTTTCTTTGCCCACATGTCTCATATTCTCCTGTCCTCTTTTCTTGACCCCAGGACCTCTTGGGGTTGAGGACTGAAGCCCAGGGATATGGCTGGGCTTATCTGAGTGCTGGCAGGACAGAGGGTGGACCTGGGACCATGCCAGGGCTGCCGACCTGGGTAGAAATGGAAATACCTGCAAGCCTGGGATGTGGATCCCTTGGGGAACTGACACAAAGCCCTGGGCTTCTGCCTGCTGAGTCCCCCTTGGTCCTGTCCCAGGCCAGCTGAGAAAACCTAGAGAAGCCCAGAGAATTTCTCATGCACAGCCAAAACTGCAGACTGTTCCTCAGGAGGGAGGCTGGAACGCCTTGCCTTGAATTCAGTCCAAAAAAGCTTTGAAAGGAGCCCCTGAGTGAATGGTGGGAAGCAGGGTAAGGGCAAAGCCATCAGCAGGGATGTTCTACCAGCTTTGATACCCTAGAACCATCCCTGTCCTTGGCCCTTTCCCCAAAGGGCTCCAAACCAGCTCCCTCTGGGGAATCCTGAGGCTGTCCTGATAGTCTGATATCTGGTCTGCAACTCTGGGAGGCCTGGGCTTTAGATCTCTGACTTGCTCTGTGACCTTGGGCAAGTGCCTTCCCTTCTCTGGTCCTCCACCTCCTCAGCAGTTAAAGAGTTTGGATGGCATGATCTAAGTATCCTTCCAACTTTGACAAGCTCAGCTTCTGTGAAGGTCAAGTTTGGGTTGGGAGGCAGTGGAGATGACTGGATGAGGGTCTAAAAGAATGCAGGGGGCCATTGTCAGGGTTTCTGTAGGGCTCCGTTTACCATCTGATGTCTGGCTGAGGGTGGCAGAGTTTCTGAGGCCAGGCGTTTTTCTTGGCTTCAGTCTCTGCAGGCTGTCCCATGCTGAGGACAGGCACCCTGACCTGGGTGCCCTGGCAGTGTCTGCAGTAAATGGTTAGTGTCGGAGACCAGGGGGTGACCCTTCAAGCTCTGGTATGGCCAGGAAACACAGGGTCTGCCTTGTTCTGTTATCGGGGGCCTCTTCCACCCCTGGGGTGTGGCCAGACTGGGAAGTGAAGGCTCCCTCACTTCACGGGCGGGTAGGGGTGCTGGGGGTCCTCAGAGAGCCTGCCGGCTCCTAGTGGTCCGTTGTCTCCGTTCTGCCGGAAATAACCTTGCTGAGCATTTGAGGGAAGTGTGAAAAATTGCTGAGCTGACGTTTTTCTCTCTCAGCGTGTGTAAGTGTGCTGGGTAAACAAGGAGAAAGAGAGGAGGGGGGGAGGTGAGGAGAGTGAGGGAGA
>NW_021157626.1:0-1595 GCF_002837175.3 Physeter macrocephalus | reverse complement strand
TTGAAATAATCATATGATTTTTATCCTTTGTTTTGTTAACGTGGTATATAACATTGATTTGTAGATATTTAACTATCCTTGCATCCCTGGGATAAATCCCATTTGATCATGATGTGTGATCCTTTTTATATATTGTTAAACTCAGTTTGCTAATATTTTTTGAGGATTTTTACTTCTATGTTCATCAGTGATATTGGCCTATAATTTTCTCTTTTTGTAGTGTCTGTCTGGTTTTGATATCAAGGTAATTCTGGCTTTGTAAAATGAGTTTGGAAGTGTTACTTTCTCCTCATTTTTTGTAATAGTTTGAGGATAATTGGTATTGAGGTTTCTTTAAATGTTTGATAGACTTCATCTATGAATCAATTCGTCCTGGACGTTCATTACTTGGGAGTTTTTTTTATTACTGATTCAATTATATTACATAATTAACATAATCAGATTTTATATTTCTTCATGATTCAGTGTTAGAATATTGTATGTTTCTAGGAATTTATCAGTTCCTTCTAGGTCGTTCAATTTGTAGTTGTATAATTGTTTGCAGTGACCTCTTATGATCCATTGTATTTCTGTGGTATTGTTTGTAACTTCTCTTTTATTTCTGCTTTTCTTTATTTGAGCCCTGTCTCTTTTTCTCTTGATGAAAAAAAGAGGGCGATGGCTAAAAGTTTATTGATTTTGCTTATCCTTTCAAAGAACCAGGCTTAGTTTTCTTGATCTTTTCTATTATTTCTTTAGTCTCTATTTCATTTATCTCCTCTCTGCTCTTTATTATTTCCTTCTTCTAACTTTAGGTTTGTCCTTATTTTTCTAGTTTCTTTGGGTATAAGGTTAGATTTTTGTTTGTTTGGTTGGTTTTTTTTTTTGTTTTCTGAGGTTGGACTGTATCGGTAGAAAATTTTCCTCTTTAACTGCCTTTGTTATGTCTGATAGATTTTGGATTGTTGTGTTTCCATATTCATTTTCTCAAGGTATTTTTTAAAATTTCCACTTTAATTTCTTCAGTGACTCATTGGTTGTTTGGTGTTATGTTCTTTAGACTTCATGTGTTTGTGGGTTTTTTTCCAGTTTTTTGGGTTTTTTTGTTTTTTGGTAGCTATTTCTAGCCTCATACCATTATGGTCAGAAAAGATGCTTTATATGATGACAATATTCTTAAATTTATTGAGACTTGTTTTGTGGCCTAATTTGTGCTCTACTCCAGAGAATTTTTATGTGCACTTGAAAAGAATGTGTATTCTGCTGTTTGGGTGTGGAATGTTCTATTAATTTTATTTGGTCTAACATCATTTAAGACCAGTGTTTCCTCATTGATTTTTCATCTGGATGATCTATCAGTTGATAAAAGTGGGATGTTAAAGTATCCTACTATTACTGTATTACAATCAACCTCCCTTTATATCTGTTAATATTTGCTTTATGTATTTTGGTGCTATGTTGGGTGCATATATATTTACAAGTGTTATATCTTCTTGTTGGATTGATCCCTTTATCATTTATGTAATACCCTTCTTTGTATCTTATTAACAGTGTTTGATTTGAAGTCTATTTTGTCTGATATAAGTATTGCTACCCCAACTTTCTTTTTGTTTCTG
>NW_021157625.1:0-1596 GCF_002837175.3 Physeter macrocephalus | reverse complement strand
AAAAAAAAAAAAAAAGAAAAAAACAACTATCGTTGAAGTAGTCGTAAAGAATCAACTATAAACTCTGAGGCATCTTCAGGTAAAACTCTCCCGCTGATACGCTCTGGGTCCATCCCCCATGGGGTTTGTTGCCTCACACTTGTGTCTGTGTTACTCCTTCCTCAGCTGGTTTTGTCTGCCCTTCGGTGAGCAGCCTGGCCACCTTCTCGGACCCCAGATACTCGACAGTCCATATGCCGCCATGGCCGGACTCAGGACGCCCAGGAGGACGCCGAGTTTGACGCTGCCACACAGAAACGTGCTGCAGCCGAATGCGATGACAAAGCCCACGGCTTCCCACAGGCGGCAACTGGCAAAGGCGGCCTCCTGGTTCTTCTCACGCAGGACCCCGAAAAGAGCCGCGGCGGAGAGACGGGTGAAAATGTGGCTGTAAAACCGCAGACGACCTTTCTGATTATTGCTGAAACTATGCAACTTCCCCATGGCCCAGTTTTCCCAATAAAACCAGGACCTTCCTTTGTAAAATCTGGAATTATTTCACGCTGTGGGTGATAGCAAGTCAGGTGGCGTTCTCTAGCAGTGAAGAACCATCACATAGACAAGAAAGAGAACGGATGCAAAGTTAGCACTGTAGGGGATGTGGCCCAAGCCCGAGCTTCGCAGGTTAGAAAAGCAGGGCCGAGAGATGGGAGCCGTGTAGGGGAAGGCGAGATGGCCCAGAGTGAAGTCAAACAAAGGCCGTAGCTGTGCGGGGGAGGCCATTCATTCCTGCACTTAGGGGAAGTGCATAGTACCTAAGTTACTCGACCGTGGGGTTTTGGGGTGCCTGCCGCAGGGTAAGGGGATCACCACCGTGAGGGCCTTTCCTTCCCATCCTGGAGACTTGAGGGGTAAGAGCGTTCAGCCAGCTGAAGCCTCCAAGTGAGACTGCCCCACGCCGAGTTCTTGATGAAGGCACTCAAACCCCCCTGGGTGGTTGTCTGAAGGTTTGGGAGAGAAATGACCTGAGTCTGTGATAGGGGCTGGACTGTGTCCCTCGAACCCACATGTGCTAGTTCTGACCCCCAGGACCTCAGAGCGTGACTGTATTTGGAGCTGGGCCTTTAGAGCGGTGATCAAGTTAAAGGACATCATCAGGGTGGGTCCTAATCGCGTGTGACAGGTGTCCATAGAAGAAGAGGAGGTCAGGACACAGACATGCACAGGGGGACGGCCGCATGAGGACACGGGGAGAAGAAGGCCGAGTACACGCCCAGGAGAGAGGCTTCAGGGGAACAGCCCTGCCACACCCGGACCTCAGACCTCAAGTCTCCATTTCTGCTGTATTTTGTCACGGCAGCCTTAGCAAACTAGTACAGTGTGATAGCGCTTCTAGGTGAAGGTAAATGATTTTCTGCTCCGGTTTGCGGTGCGGTAAAGTTTCGCAGGGAAGTTTTCAACAGGGGGAGCGGCCTGAGCATCCTGGCCTGCGTCCTGCTGCACCCTCCGGAGCTGCCTGGTCACCACGCCTCCCACTTTGGCTGATGGACTTGCCCTGCCTCCCCCTGTCCTCTGCCAGGCCGTGGGTTCCCTGAGGCAGGAACCCATCTTATCTGG
>NW_021157624.1:0-1596 GCF_002837175.3 Physeter macrocephalus | reverse complement strand
TCTGTATGTGACTCACCTCCTCTTTTCTTTTACGTGAAACAGATGCCACGGCTGTTGCTGTTCTTCCAACAGATGTTTCTGCCCGCAGAAACACTGGCGAGCACTGCGCCGCAATGTGCTGCTGGTTCTAGAGGGATCCACGGCTTGATACCTTGTCAGGACCCCTCCGTGATGGCACAGCAACACACGTGCAATCGTCTTGCCCCACGAGCGCCCCCCGAGCCTGCATTAAGAACAAAATGGATTGTCTTACCCTCTCTGCAGGGACATCGTCCGACTGCGTGGAGAATCCAGGAGTTTCGGCGGTGGGGTCGCGATGCTCTGCACGCTTGGCTTCCTGTTGGTGGTCCACGAGGGCCTTGTTCCGTCCCTTGTCCAGTTTGAAGAGTCTGTCAAAGAAGCTGGAGTCCTTGGGCTTGGAGGCGGCTGCCCCCCCAGACTCAGAAAGATGAGACTCTGGTCCCCAAGTGGCAGAGAGGCCCTCGGCTTGGGCCGGGGTCTGCACGGGGGTTTTATCCGGGTCGCACCCCAGTGCAGCTGCTACCGGAAGTGCCATGGGCTCACTCGGGTCTTTGTTCCCTAGAGCTTTATCGGAGCTGACATCAAGCTTCACTGGTCCAGTGGATGAATCCGTGGCTTGGTCTCCGGTACGTCCTGGTACAGGCCGAGAGAGTGTCAAGAAAAAACGAGATTTAGCAGCTGGTGTCTGGGGTTTGGCCTCCTTCCCAAGATTCTTCCCGTTGGCATCCGCAACAGCGCTTATCTCCACTGTCTTGGGGGAAGAAGTGGCCACATTATCCTCCTGGACACTTGTTTCCAAATCGACTGCAAACACAAACATAAACAGAGGTCATTCAGCCCAGCGAGGAAATTCAAGGATTGCTAATGGACTCCCAACGTCTCCTACACAGAGGCTGTGATGCGGTCTGGGACTCTGCTGTGCCTGGGTCCCTCTGCGGAGCAGAAGTCAGCTATGGAGGTGTCTTCTGACCCTGCTTTTCTCTGGAGAGAGGAATGGAAGATTAGGGAAGAGGAAAGCCAAGTTACTGGAAAGCACGCACCAGGTGCTGTGTTAGTGACACATTAATTATCTTCTTTATCTCCGCGGGAATCCTGTGAGAAACAAATTATCATGATTTCACCTGGGAGGCAGGACAGCAGTTATGGGGTTAGGAGAACAAGTTTCCCAGCCTCGGGACCTACTGCCGTTTAGGGCCGTATCATTCTTTGTTCCAGGGTCCACCTTGTGCCTTTCAGGGTGTACGGCAGCATCCCTGGCCTCTACCCACCAGATGCCCAAAGCACTGCCTAGTGGTGACCACCAGAATTGTCTCCGGAAGTTGCCAAATGTCCCCTGGGGGCAAAACACACGTTCGAGAACCACTGAGCCAGACTGTCAATTTGAATCTGAGTTACTTAACTTTTCTGTGCATCAATTTTCTGGTAAAATGAGGCAAATAGTAGAACCTACATCCATAATTTTGTCATGAAGATTCTATGAGTTAATATTTTTTTTAATTTATTTTATTTTATTTATTTATTACTATTATTTTTGCGGTACACGGGCCTCTCACTGTTGTGGCCTCTCCCGTTGCG
>NW_021157623.1:0-1596 GCF_002837175.3 Physeter macrocephalus | reverse complement strand
TCCCAGACCAGGGCTCGAACCCGTGTTCCATGCATTGGCAGGCAGATTCTCAACCATTGCGCCACCAGGGAAGCCCAAGTGGGTGGTATTTTTAAATACTTGGCCCGTGGATGAAGGATGTCTTTGTACAACCAAGCTAGTTACAGGTTCTATGTTCTGCTCATGTGACATATGCTATTATAGCGATTTGAAAGAAGTTTTCAGAATAATAACAGACACTTTTGCCTTCAAGGTGCTTTCACAACCTACAACAATTATGGCCTTCACCTGGCAAGATAAAGCAGAAATAATGTTCCGCCTGCTGAGCAAGGGTGACCACAGGCTTTAATGATTGTGACTTTGCGGTATATTCCAAGGCAAGTTTGGGGGAGAGACTGAACTTAATAGCTTGGTTGCATGACTCCTATTGCTTGGAGGAGATTACTTTTTAAAAAAATATTTGAAAACTAAAAGGCAATTACAGTATCATTAAATGAAAATTGCCAAATGGAGAAAAATAATCAGCTGTAATCCCTCCATCATAACCCAACTATGATGGTTTTAATGTATCCCTTTCCTATCTGTTTTCATATGTATATGTTTTTATTATTTTAAACATGGTTCAAAACTATGATTGTATTGGATATGTGGCTGGTGTACTTGAAGCACCTGCCACATTCATATTGTGTGGCCACTTTTTGGACCAGAGCTGATGGGAACAGTTTTGGGCACTTGATGGAAGCACAGCTTATATGCTGAGGTGGTCTGGTCTGAGAGCTCTGATGAATGGGACAGTAGGGAACTAAAGCAACTAGATCTCCTTTCTTGGGGAGTTCAAATGTGAGACACACAGAAAACTGGGGCCAAGCAGAAATCAGTCAGCAGAAGGCATTAGATGACAGAAGCCACAAAGCCATGGGTGTCATGGGTAAGCAGTGGTTTCAGTAGAGAAAACTCAACTGATCTATAGAAACAAAGACCAAGAGGGGCTGATGCATCTCATGGCAGAGCTCACAGAAGGGAGCCCAGCCACCTAGTGCTGAGAACCCACAGCATAAGGAGGGGACAGCCTGAATAACCCTCAGGTCCCAAAGTTTTATTCTCTGCACCGCTTGACTTTGCTGCAGATGCTTTTGTATCCTGTCTCCCTACTTCCCCGTGTCCGTGTGTCCTTAGAATAAATCCCTTGCCAACAAAAGAGTCTCACTTTGTTCCTTGCCACAAAGAAAAGCCAGATGTGGTTGACGTGAAATAACGCACGCTACTTAAAAAAGCTTAATATCATATCATTAACGTTTAAAATTTTGCTACACAGAATGGATAATTATCATTTTAATAGCTGTATAGTATTCCGTCAAGCAGCTGTACCATTAATTATTTAATAATTCCTGTATTTCTAGACATGCTGAATACTTCAAAGGTTTCACTAGGTTAAGAAATATTTAAATGAAGATCTCTGTGCAGATGTCTTTTGGATTATTTAAATAGGACAGATTCCGACAAGCAAGTTTACTGAGTTAAAAATATATATATATACATATATATGTGTATATATATATTGCCATTATTTACAATTGCCAAGATATGGAAGCAACCTAAGAGTCCATCAACAGATGA
>NW_021157622.1:0-1596 GCF_002837175.3 Physeter macrocephalus | reverse complement strand
TCTGCTGTATAACAAAGTGAATCAGCTATACATATACATATAACCCCATTTCCCCTCCCTCTTGCATCTCCCTCCCACCCTCCCGAATTAGCTGAATTTAAATGTGATTTTTTTTTTTGATCCTCTAGCATCTAAAACTTAAAGACCAAAAGGATGTGACTTCTAATATACCAAAGAAATAAAATGAAGTATTTGTTGTATATATATATACAGATATACATACATACATTGCAAAATATAGATTATATACTTCAACATTTTATTATACAATCCCATTTAAGATTTTTTCTTTTTTCAATACTCTTTTTATTACTATTTTCTATTTTTTAAAAAAGAATATATCTCCCCCCAACATTCAATACACATTTTCACTGAAATATAGAAAAAACAAAAATGGATTTAGCTTTCCTAGAGAGTATAAATAATGTTCATATCCACACTAGGATATTTTGATTTATAACTGAATTCAAAGGAATAGATTATAAATATACACTAAATAATGAGGAAGAATCTAAGCAGGTATCATAAAACTCTAAACCCTTGAAAGACTAATGACTGTCCATGCATTTCAGAGTAGATAAATGTAATCATACAATTACATTGATGGGCCTTTAAAGTACAGCTCTTTGTGGACTATAAACATTGAGAATGAAAGAAACAACATAGCAAAAATATTGCATCAATAATGAATGATGAGAACCAAGAGGTACTGGAGGACTGCATTCACAGTGTCATTACTATGCAAGTCAGCTTCCTAAACTAAGAAGTGAAATAAAATAAAAACCATAGGCAACGTCTCTGTGAGTGCAACAAAATGTAAATGATTTTTCTGTGTTTATTTCATTTGAGGTATGTAAGTAATTTTATTTCTCTGACTAAAGTTATGAAATAAGGCCATCAGCAATTTACAAGCAATATATATATATACATATATATATAGTATTTTATCAAGCTATTGTTGTCATCACTTTCTATGTAATGTGTTGGTATCATATTCCCCATTATTAAATAAAACGATAGTAAAGAAACAGATTTTATATGTGTACAGATTTCAGTTTCAGAAAGCGGTTTTATGCAATGACAGTTGCTATAACTGAGAAAAGTAATAAACAAATGGCCTGTTAGTGACCTGTTGCATCTTCCATACCTGGTTTGGTTTTGAGACAGCCTAGTAGAGTGCAAGAAAATGCAAATGGGTTCAGGGGAGAGTTATCTTCTAACATAATCCTTGCTCCTTACTGTGTGACCTTGGGTTGTGACTTTCCCTCTATGGAACTCAGTTTCTTCATCCATAAAATGAATCTCATAGAATGGATGATCTTAAGATTCTCTTCCACATAAAATGCCTTATTGTGATATGGAGAGTATGTGATAAAATTTTTAATGATAGGTTTTTCATGAAGGATGAGTATGAATTTCAAAAACTTGGGAACTTAAGGCAGACCTACAGAGACTATTTTTTTGGTACACATTATTTTTTTAAAATGAACTACATGGGGCTTCCCTGGTGGCGCAGTGGTTGCGAGTTCACCTGCCGATGCAGGGTACACGGGTTCGTGCCCCGGTCTGGGAAGATCCCATATGCCGCGGAGCGGC
>NW_021157621.1:0-1597 GCF_002837175.3 Physeter macrocephalus | reverse complement strand
CTTTGAGACCCTGATGCTTCTCCTAAGTCACGCCCTGACACTGTTCCTAACGAAGTCCCCAACGCTGGTTTTAACTCAATTCCTGAGTCTACCCCTCTCTCAGGCCCTGACATTGTCCCTAAGTAAGGCCCTGATGCTCTCCCTAACTCAGGCTCTGATGCTGTCCTTGCCTGAAGCCCTGACGCTGGTCCTAAATAAGACCTTGATGCTCTCAATAACTAAGGTCTTGACAGTATCCCTAGGTCATTTCCTTACACTATGCCTAGACCATAATCTGACCCTGTCCTTAGCTACAGTCTGGCCTCTTTTCCTAACTCAAGCCCTAATGCTGTCCCTAACTAAGTCCCTGACTAATCCTAACTAAGGCCCTGACCCTGTCTCTAACTAAGGCCTGGAAGCTGTCCCTAATATAGGCCCTGCTGCCAGCAATAACTAAAGTCCTGACACTATCCTGAGCTAATATCCTGACCGATCTCTAACCAAGGTCCTAACCCTGTCCCTATGTCAGCCCTGGTGCTGTCCTAAGTGAAGCCCTAGGCTTTCCCTAACTCAGGACCAGACACTGTACCTAACTCAGACCCTCAAAATGTCCTTGAGACCCTGATGCTCTTCCTAAGTCATGCCCTGACACTGTCCCTAGCTAAGGCCCTGATGCTAGGTCCTACTCAGGCCCTGTCAGTCTCCCGAAGTCAGGCTCTGACGCTGTCCCTACTTGAAGCCCTGACACTGGTTCTAAATAAGGCCCTGATACTCTCTGTAACTAAGGTCTTGACCCTATCACTAGTTCATTTCCTGACACTATCCCTAGACCTTAAGCTAACCCTGTCCCTAACTAATGTCTTGCCTCTTAGGCTAACTAAATCCCTGATACTGTGCCTAACTAAGGCCCTGAAATTAGGCCCGAGGCCGTGAGCCTATCCCTAACTGAGGCCTGGATGCCCGTCCTAACTCAGGCCCTGACACTGTCCCTAACTAAGGCCCGGACACTACACCTAACTCAGTCCCTGACACTATACCTAACAATGGCTCTGATGCTAGTCCTAACTCAGGCCCTGCCACTGTCTCTAACTAAAGCCCTGCTGCCATCAATACTTAAAGTCGTGACATTATCCTGAGCTAATATCCTGACCCATGTCTTACCAAGGTCCTGAAACTGTCCCAAAGTAAGCCCTGATGCTGTCCCTTAGTAAGGCCCTGACGCTCAGCCTAACTCAGGCCCCTCATGCTAGGCCTAACCCTGCCCTGACATTGTCCCTAGCAAAAGCCCTGACCCTAGTCTTACCCTAGGCCCTGATGTTTGGTCTAACTCAGGTTCTGATGCTGTCCCTAACGTCAGCCTTGCTGCCGTCAATAACTAATGTGCTGACACTATCCTGAGCTAATATATTGATCCATCTCTTACCATTGTCCTGACACTGTCCCTATGAAAGTCCTGTCCCAATGTGTGGCCCTGAGGCTGTCTCTTTGAAGCCCTGTTGCTGTACCTAACTCAGGCCCTGATAATGTCATTAACTAAGGCCCTGATGTTGCTCCTAGCTAAGACTCTGACACTAGGCCTCACTCAGTCCCTGACGTTGTCCCTAACTCAGGTCCTGAC
>NW_021157620.1:0-1597 GCF_002837175.3 Physeter macrocephalus | reverse complement strand
GTTGTTGGAAAAATGGTGCTGATACTTGCTCGATGCGGGGTTGCCACAAACCTGTAATTTGTTTAAAAACCAAGAGGGAAATGCGATGAAGTGGAGCACGTAGATGAGGTGTACCTGTGAAGCTATCCTGGTGGGTGGTCTCCTGCCCTCCACCCGCTACCTGCCCTGGAGTAACCGAGTCTGGCGGTCCTGGATGGTCTTCTGTGGCTGGACCCGTCTTTCCTGGTGAGAGAAGTACCCAGAAAGGGCTGTGGGGGCCATGGAGGCATTTCTGATAACTTGGTACAACTGTCTGGGGCACCTGCTGGTAAGGAGAGGTGGGGTGTCCCAAGCCCTTTCTTTGAAGGTACAGCCTCAAGTACAAGCTGCGTGTTCACCTGAAGGGGGCCAGTGTGCCCACCCGAGTGGCCGTGCAGAATGGGGCGGACTGCCCGACGGCTTGCCCTCTCCGCCCCAGCATTAAACATGGGACATCTTTATAACCCCTGGGCTTGTGCCCCTCAGAGCCCAGAGAATCTCCAAGGAGTTACCATCCCTGCTGACTGAGTTCACTCTCCTAGAACAATTCCTGCTCCTGAAACGTAGTCTGTGGGCCCGCAGAGAAGGGGGTGCCGGCCCTTGTGCTGAGGGGGCTCTGGCCAGAGGGAGCTGTTGGCCGAGAGACTGAAGAGAGGATTGAGCCCCTTGCTCTCACAGAGGGGAGGAGGCTGTCAGAGTGGCCAGAACTTGTCACATGTGTCCCCTACTGGTCTCCGTTTGGCAGTCAAGTGCCAGCATTGCTAGGGGCTGGGCCATGATGCAGCTTTGGGGAGGTGTAGGTGGGTAGGGCTATAAAAGCAATCTGCAGGTTAACCCAGTTCTTCAGGGTCATCTGTGATATGTGGCCTGACTTTCTGAGCTTCCAGTAGTGTAAATTGGTTTCTTTAAGTGAAAATGTTTATAGAGAGAGACACTCACAGGCAGAGTGTGGGCCATTTCAGAAGGCGAGAGCGACCCCGATATTGTAAATTGTGATTGAAGAGTAAACATTTACAACGAAGCCCTTTGACTTACCTGTATATAACAAGGGCTTTATATTAAGGATCATGGTTTTTGTCTGTGAAACTTTGAAATGTATCACTTCTGCCAGATGGCAGCGAGTGGATTTGACAAAATCGTCACCTTAACTGGCTCGTTAGGCAATTCACTTTTGCTGTTCTTGTACTGTGGGTATATTATAGTTTCAAAATATACACTGAAGCCATCCTTGGAAAATACCTGTCAGCTTTGTCAACTTGGGCAGGGTTATGGGCTTTCAAGCTAGACTATCCGTGTCCATGACTTGGAATGGAAACTATAAATGCTGCTGTGCCCCCATATTTCTGACCCTTTTTTCTTCACACATTACTGCTAAGGAAAGGAATGAACCATAGAAATTACTTTATTCCCTCTGGTTATTGCATGACAAAGTGAATTTTTAAAATAAATTTATTTATTTGATTTGTTTTGGGCTGCATTGGGTCTTCGTTGCTGCATGTGGGCTTTCCCTAGTTGCGGCGAGCGGGGACTTACTCTTCGTTGCGGTGCGCGGGCTTCTCATGGCGGTGGCTTCTCTTGT
>NW_021157619.1:0-1600 GCF_002837175.3 Physeter macrocephalus | reverse complement strand
AAGCCAAAATAAAGGGGGATATTATTCTTTGCCACTGTAATGGATCCAGAATCTGTGGTAGGATGTACTCACAAAGATTTCCAGCCACTGTCTTTCTCCTTACTGTCTATTCCTCCCCAACACCCATGAAAAGATTAAAAAGTACCTTTGAAAACTACTGGATAATTTCACCCCGGGGTAATATTTTTGCATATTGTGTTAAAAACTGGTTGTCACAGGCTACAGATATTAATTTACATTTCATGAAAGACTTTTATAATTTCAATATTTTATTGGTTAGGACTCTGTATTGCAAGTAACTAAACCCAGCTCAGACAGGCTTAAGCATTAAAGAGCTCATGTTGACTCACATAGGTCTACGGTCGAGGCACAGCTCGTCCATGGGCATAAGCCACGTGACCAGCATCTGACTTCTTTTTGGATATTTCTCAGCTCTCTTCCTCAGTGTTGACTTAATTCCCCTGGCCTCAATCTATCTGCTAAGTGTAGAGCAAAAGCAACAGTTAATACTGTATTATTGATATATTTGAAAGTTGCTAATAGGGTAGATCTTTAAAGTTCTCATCAAAGGAAAAAAATTTTTTAACTATGTGAGGTGATATTAATTAAACTTATTGTGGTAATCATTTCACAGTATATAAACATATCAAATCATTATGTTGTATACCTTAAACTAATAGTATTATATGTCAGCTATATCTCAGTTACAAATTAATAAATTCATAAGCCAGAATAAAAATAAACAAGAAATGAATGGCTCCTTCCTTCCCCTTCTTTCTCCCTCTTTCCCTGACCTTTTCTAGCTAGCCAAGGGTTTTCTTCTCTGAAAATAAAAACCTCCATGGGATCCTTTTAGCTTAGGGCTCTGGTCATTTACTAAATGAAATGCCCCTAAGCAAGCTCCTCCCTCCTAGCCAGATCTCACACTATAGATCAGAACTGTCTTTCTGATAAGCCTCTCGCTCCTCTTAGGACAAACAGAACAAGATGTAATTATTCTTATGATAGAGAGAGCCAAAACCATTATTCCATATTTCTTATTCCCAAAACATGATGCTCTAGGTGACCGAGACCTTGTGGCTATAAGATTCCATTGTTAAAGAAACAGATTCCATTGTTAAAGAATCTTCTACATTAAATAAGTTCCTGAAAAGCTGGCTTCGTTTGAATGTACATTAGGCCCCTGATATGTTATCCCAGAAGGGTCTTTATAAATATGTGCTGTGTTGCTGAATTACTGGTTATAAGTTGAGTTTCCTGACTTTTAAGTAGTTTTTAAATTTTACTTGTGCCCATAATATTCTTTCATTTGTGTCTGAACCTTAATTTTTGTAGCTAAACAAGTGACATTCAGAGATGGCTATATATATATTTTTAAATTTTATTTATTTATTCATTTATTTTTGGCTGCGTTGGGTCTTCGTTTCTATGCGTGGGCTTTCTCTAGTTGTGGCGAGCAGGGGCCACTCCTCATCGTGGTGTGCGGGGCCGCTCACTGTTGCGGCCTCTCTTGCCGCGGAGCATAAGCTCCAAACGCGCAGGCTCAGTAGCCGTGGCTCACGGGCCTAGTTGCTCCGCAGCATGTGGGATCCTCCCAGAC
>NW_021157618.1:0-1600 GCF_002837175.3 Physeter macrocephalus | reverse complement strand
TGCATTGGCAGGCGGACTCTCAACCACTGCACCACCAGGGAAGCCCTAAATATTATTATTAAATCTAATATTAAATTAACTAACTCAAACAAATTAGGATGCATAGAAAATTAGAAAACATAGTTGTGGACAAAATGATTAATGGTTTTCACTTATTGGGCCCCTATTATGTGTCAGATAGTATAAAACCTGTTTTAATTAAGTTATTTTATTAATATTCACAGAACCCTGTGAGGTTGTTGGCATTTAACAAATTAGAATCAGAGTTAACTAAACTGAATCTGAAAATTTAGGTTTTTGTTTCTAATCTATAAATCAATGAGTGACATTAGGAAAGTCACTTAACCAAGCAATCCCATAGTTTCTTCATAACGGGGTGCTGGGAGGTCACATTAACATTTATACTAAATATTTACCACAGTGAAAAGCTAGAAACAATGCAAATGTCCATAAATTATGGGATACCCATATGATAGACTATTTTATACTAAAAAGCCAATGATTTTTGAAGTCTTTTTAACAACATCATATAGCGGATATCTGATGTTTTGGGCCACACAGCAACATTCCCTTTTCCTACGGGTGGGCTGATTTTCTTTACGTCTTCCCACTGTGCACAGTCTTGGTAATATCTTCACAGGGGCAGCCCACCACTTCTTCCTAGGTACTACCAGGGGTCTTATCCACACCACCACTATACACCTAAGAAGAGCTTCCTGAGGACAGGGACTTTTCCACTGATGACCTTTATATCCAGAAGGCCTTGTACAGAAAATCAACAAGTTCTACTTGGTTTCTACTTCTAAAAGGCAGGTAGTGAGTCTATATGGTAAAAAGTCCACTGTAATGTTAAGCGTATGAGCTACAGAGTCAGGGAGTTGGGCCTAATTTTCTCTTTTGATACCAACTGGAGAAAAAAGTGCTCTGAATAAGCCTTCTTACACAGTTCTAAGGAGAGGTATGTCTGGGATTTGAGTCACAGCACAATAATAGGTGGAGTGGAAGGAGAAAGGAGAACTCTTTCATATTTCTGTATGACTTGAATTTTTTAATGGTCAGCATTTATTCAATGAAATATAATTCTTTTAAAACAAATTATGCAATTAAAATTAAAAAAAATTTTTAATAAATAATAGGGAAATAAGAAGACCCCTGAAAGTTACTGATTAATAATTATCATTACAATTCCAAAGTCTATTTTGGCATCTAAACCCCCTAGACAATTCCAACCAATCTCACTTTTCAAATTCTAGACTAATAAAATCTCTTTTAATTACAAATGTACACTTCTACAAATAAAATCTATCTTTGGAAGCTAATCTGAGAACCAAAAATATAAAATTATAAACCTAATTATACTCAAAATTTTGAGAAGTATTTACATGCGAGGCCATTAATTGTACCAGACAATAGTCATCAACTGGAGATAAAGCATTCTCCGGAAACAGCACAATTCTGATTTTCAAATACTTGAGATTATCTGCACTTATACCAAAGTGAAGCATAAAACACTCAAAATCACTAATCTGTTTATTTTAATTTTTAAAGTGTGTGTGTCTGTGTGTGTGTGTCTGTGTGTGTGTCTGTGTGTGTGTCTGTG
>NW_021157617.1:0-1601 GCF_002837175.3 Physeter macrocephalus | reverse complement strand
TCGTATTATCATCCCCTCAGCAGGAGGCGTCCAGTGCAGTGCCCTCTGAGCTTAAGAATTTTATCTCTGCTTCTACTGCTTTTGTCAAGGCCACTTCTCTTTTCTCCCTGTGGCTGCTTCTCTTTTTTTACCTGGTGGTCAAAGTATTGCCCAAGGTCGACCTCTTTCTTTGTGTTTGATTCCAGCATTGTTGTTATTATTATTAAAATAATACATGCATATGACAAAAAAGCAAACATTTGTATTAAAAATGGTACACAATGTCTCTCCCTAGAGGAGTCTACTGTTATTAGTTTGTTGTGTATCTTCCCAACACAAATTGATTTACATCATTCTTTTTAAAGGCTGTAGGGTAATCTGTTGTATAAATGTACCACAATGTATTCAATAAAAAGGCAGATCACTTTTGAAAGTTCAGATATTGCTTCCTAGTTCCGGTTTTCCTGTTTCCTGAGGACGATTGCTTTGATTTGTACATCTATTTCACACAGCCTAAAGCTGTGTATGTGGGAGCTTAATAAATAGTTGTTGATGAAAGGTACTACTGATGTGATGTGCTGATGATAAATATTTAACAACTGCTCTCAAAAAAAAAGCCCCGATTTGTAGCATTTGTCGATTTCCAAGGTGTGACTATCCTACCAGAGTCAGAATTGAATTCCCTCAATGGCAAGTTAACAAAGTGGCGTTAGAAAGTGATAAGTTTGGGTGTTTATTAGCTTTGTTTTTAATATAATTTACTTCATTGTAAGTTTATATAATTTAAATGTTAACAATGACTGTTTAATGATGGGCTTGCAAAACCCTGAAAAATGACAACTGGATCTCCTGAGTCAGCTCCTGGTACCTGTTGGCACTGGTGTCCCTGATTCCATATAGAGTGTACTGCGTGATTCTTGGTAATATCTCCAAGTGGTAATGCTGTCTCTGATAGTATTTTAGAATCTCAATGTTGGGAGGGTCTTTAAGGGTTATCCAGACTTACATTGCACCTGGTACTTGAATTCCCTCAGTGACATTCTGGTTAAATGGTCATTAACTTATGATTGTCTCCTGAATAGACCATTCAGTCTTTAGACTGGTTTATTAAAAAGTTTCTTCTGTTTGTTAGGTTAAAATTCATCTTCTTGTGGGCATTCATTTGATTCTGTACACCATCCCCACCCTGCATCATAAAAAATAAATCAAATACCTCTGTCCTGTGACAACTCTTCAAATATTTGAAATCACCTATTGTATTTCTTATTGAGGTTTTTATTTTTGGAATAAATGCCCTTGACTCCTTCAGGCATTTCGGGTTGTCCTTCAGGCATTTCGGGTTGTTCTTTCTTAAAGTGTTACACATTGATTTGAATAAAGCTCCAGATGGCCTGGCGGGCATATACCAGAGGGAGAGAGAAGAAAACTTCCCTAGTTCTGGATACTATTACTGCAGATTAATGCAGCCTAATATTACAGTAATTTTCTTGCTGGTTCCATAATTCTATTAACTGTCACTGAGTTTAGCATTGGTAAAAACCCCTAATTATTTTTCATATATGCTGCTGTTATGTCCTGTCTTTCTCACTCTTAATTTTATAGTTTTGGTTTTTTTGGGGGGG
>NW_021157616.1:0-1602 GCF_002837175.3 Physeter macrocephalus | reverse complement strand
ATAGGAGGGAGGGTGGTAGATTAAAGAGTTGACCTCAATATTACGCCTGGTTCTTGTGTCCATGTCTTCCGTTACAATCACAGTTAATTTTCTGTTAACCACTAACAACATATATGTAAGATAAAGATGAGACGTAGAAGAGAAAGTGGTTAGCAGATAAAAATAAACAAACATATGAAAGGAAAATTTAAAATATGGAAAGCTACTGCAGCCCTTGTTTATGTAGCTGCTCATGAGACCATAATTGATATTTCTCACTTCCGTCTTTCATTACCTGTTCCATAGCCCCTCACCTCAGCCAGAGCCTCAGCTGGTTGGATGTTTTTTACCTGGTTTAACGATACAAACTGTCATTTCCAGAAGGTCTGGATCCTCGGTGGTTCTGTTTTTGTTTTTGTTTTGATTGCTGTGGTTTCCCGTTGACATTTACTACCAGGCGTGGAAGTCCCAAGGTGCGTCCCAGAGAATCCCACGGTTCCAGACGTAGTCCTCCCCTGCCTCTGCTGTGTAAAAACAACCCGACTGACTTCTGGTTATTGAGCTCAATCATTCCAGCCAGTAGATTAACCCCAGTTTTTAGCCTGTTGATTCAGTGGCCTTAAGGAACCCAGAAGGCCAGGTGGCAGTCACATCTTCCGGTTCAAGTGGAAGCATTCCACTGTTGGGAGGTCAGATCCCCAAACCAAAAGCGCCCTGCATGGCTGGGGCAGGAATTAGAATTTCTGCAAGTGGGCTGTTCAGAGTGATGACGAGAGGGCCAACCCCACTCCGACCCCTTGACTCCCGCTCCCATGGATTCTGGCTTTGGGAGAAACAGCACCGTAAAACGGTTTCTGATTCAAAGCGTATCCTGCGTCATGTGAAACAGGGCCCCACCCTTTAAGGGTGCTCTTTCCCAACTGGCGTCATAACTGAGTCTTCCGTGAGCCATTCCACCTTTTGATTAGGCCAGCAGCTTCTAGGTTATACGTGTAGGCCAGAGTAGTTGAGTTCATGGACATGAGCCTCTTGCTCTACGTTGCTGTTACATGAATACCTTGATGAGATTCAGTGCTTTACGGAGTGCCGTGCTGACAGGTATGTTATTCGGTGAGTCTGATGGTGGTGGTGCTGGTAGAAGGATTATGGCAGAGAAGACGAGTCCTTACCCAGAATATTTATTCCGGTGAGGGTGAACCTAATCAAGCCTCCTTCTTGATGGAAGAGGTTCAGTGTAATTAACCTGCCACCAGGTAGTTTACCTGATTGCCATGGGAGACGTCTCCCTAGACACGTTCTACAGAACCACCTGAAGAAGGTGCCAGGTATTCCTGCTGGGTACTACTGACCAGTGTCCTACAAGAGAGCCAGGCCCCAGAGACGCACAGGCCCTGCAGGAGCCTGCCCCAGAGCACGTGGAACCAGGAAGCCACAGTCCCTTCCAACTGCAGTGCGTCTCCTGTGTCCTCTGCGGACAGAGCTCACTCTGTCCTCCGTCTGGTAACTACTTCAAGGGCCCAGATCCATTGTCACAGATGGGTAGCAGAGAGTGAACTTGGATCTGAGAGGCATACATTGAAGGCACAGCTTCCATGAATCTCATATTTTGTGGTGATTTACTAT
>NW_021157615.1:0-1602 GCF_002837175.3 Physeter macrocephalus | reverse complement strand
AAAAACTAAAAATAGAAATACCATATGACCCAGCAATCCCACTACTGGGCACGTAGCCTGAGAAAACCATAATTCAAAAAGTGTCATGTATCACAATGTTTATTGCAGTACTATTTACAATAGCCAGGACATGGAAGCAACGTAAGTGTCCATCATCGGATGAATGGATAAAGATGTGGCACATGTATACAATGGAATATTACTCATCCATAAAAAGAAATGAAATTGAGTTATTTGTCATGAGGTGCATGGACCTAGAGTCTGTCATACAGAGTGAAGTAAGTCAGAAAGAGAGAAATAAATACTGTATGCTCATACATATATATGGAATCTAAAAAAAAAAAGTTGTGATGAACCTATGGGCAGGACAGGAATAAAGACACAGACTTAGAGAGTGGATTTGAGGACACAGGAAGGGGGAAGTGTAACCTGGATAAAGTGAGATAGTAGCCTTGACATATATACAATACTAAATGTAAAATAGATAGCTAGTGGGAAGCAGCTGCATCACTCGGGGAGATCAGCTCGGTGCTTTGTGACCACCTAGATGGTTGGGAGGGAAACGCAAGACAGAGGGGATATGGGGATTTATGTATACATATAGCTGATCCACTTTTTTATACAGCAGAAACTAACACAACATTGTAAAGCAATTATACTCCAATAAAGATGTTAAAAAAAAAAAGAAACTAGGCGGCCCATTTTTCGGTAATTCTTCCTCACCCAAAGGACTAAGCTGAAGCAGTCAACTCGGTAAAACATTAATGTGTGTTTCCCTTGGGCAGAGTCCCCAGAGATTTTTAATCTACATAAACCCTAGTCTCAGGGAACACACCCAAACTGCATCCAGACTGTAAAGTATGTTCCCTGAAACTACGGTTTATAGCTTAAGAAGGCTAAACCCCTTTGGAGTAATAGCACAGTAGAAATAAATATATATCATACATGAAAGATCTACCCTCACTTCTTGAGAAGGCAGGATTTAGTGAACACAGCTCTAGGAAATAAATACGTGTTGCATAATAATTACCTATTATAGTTATATTATCAGACTATATACAGTGACAAATATTTTTGGATCAATTTGCATTAAACAAACACACTCTAAATATGTTGTTCATTGCATTCAGTGTTAAATATTTAAATACTTATATGAAAATTCATTGCAATACACAGAATACTTAGTGACACTAAATTGAGTATCAGTAATATTAGATGCTGAATGTATTATAGTAAATGGAACAAATGTGAAGAAGCAAAGTCTTGAATGTAGTCTTTTCTAAAATTTTAATTTTCTTAATTGAAATATATTTGATTTACAATGTTGTGTTAGTTTCAGGTGTACAGCAAAGTGATTCAGTTATACATATGTTATTCTTTTTCAGATTCTTTTCCGTTATAGGTTATTACAAGATATTGAGTAAAGTTCCCAGGGCTATACTGTAGGTCCTTGTTGGTTATCTATTTTATATATAGTAGTGTGTATATGTTAATCCCAAACTCCTATTTATCCCTCCCCCATCCCCTGTCCCCTTTGGGAACCATAAGTTTTATTTCTATGTCTGTGAGTCTATTTCTATTTTGTAAATAAGTTCATTTGTA
>NW_021157614.1:0-1602 GCF_002837175.3 Physeter macrocephalus | reverse complement strand
GATTCAATTTTTTATATAGCAGAAACTAACAAAACATTGTAAAGCAATTATACTCCACTAAAAATGTTTAAAAAAGTAATCTAAAATTCAAGAGACTCAACATACACCAAGTAGGATCAAAGAAATCTGTATCTGGACATATCAAATCAAAGATAAAGACCAAGAGAGAATCTTGAAAGCAGCAGGAGAAAAAAGACTTATCTTACATAAAGGAACAACATTCCAATTAATAGCTGGATTCTCATTAGAAAAAAAAAATGGAGGACAGTGAGATAAAATACTCAAAGTGCTAAAAGGAAAAATCTGTCAACCAAGAATTCCATACCTAGTCAAACTATCCTTCAAAATGAAGTTGAAATAAGGGTATTTTCAGATTAACAAAGACTGAGGTAATTCATTGCTAGCAATCTTGCCTCATAAGATATACTAAAGAAAGTCTTTCCATATGAAAGAAAAGGATATTGGATGTTAAACCAAATTTACAGGAGGAAATAAAGAGCAAACAAACGGTAAATATACGGGTAACTGTAAAAGACTGCATAAATATATTTCCCTATCTTCTACTAACTGAATTTAAAAGGTTAAAGAATGTATAAAGTTTAAATTAAAATATTGATGATATATCATAGAGCTGTAATAAAAATGACAATAACAGCACAAAGGAGGGAAAGTTAATGGAACTATATTGGATGAGTTTCTCTATTACCAGACTTAAAATTAATCTAAGGTACATTCAGGTAAATTAAGATGCACATTGTAATGCTTATAGCAACTATGATGGTTAATCTTTGTGTCAATTTTACTGCACTACAAGGTGCCCGGATTAAACCTTATTTCTGGGTGTGTCTGTGAGGGTGTTTCTGGGTGAAATCAGCATTTGAATCGGTGGACTCAGTAGACTGCCCTCCCCAGGGAGGGTGAGCATCATCCAACCTGTTGAGGGCCTGAATAGAACAAAAGGCAGAAGAAGGAAGAATTTGTCTTTTTTTCTTTCTTGTCTGCCTCGTTGAGTTGGGACATTGGTCTTCTGTCCCTAGACTGGGATTTACACCATTGCCTCCCCTGTTTCTTAGACCTTCAAACTCAGGCTGAAATTATACCACCAGTTTTCCTGGGTCTCCAGCTTGCAGATGGCAGATCAGGGGACTTCTCAGTCTCCATAATCGTGTGAGTCAACCCCTCATAATAAAAATCAATCTCTCTCTCTCCCTCTTCTCTCCCTCTCTCCTGTTTCCTATTGGTTCGGTTTCTCTGGAGAACCCCAACTAATACAGCAACCACTATGTAAGTAACCAAAAATACAGCTACAAAATCAACAAAGGAATTAGTAGGGCACAATAAAAAAAATTATATAGTGGAAAAGAAAGAAGTAGAGAAGTGAAAGTGTTACCGACCAGGGTTCTTGGCCTCCTTAATCAATGGAAAACGATAAGAGGCCAGACAAGAAATTCAAGCAAGGCTTTATTGGAGCCCCTGCTGCAGCAAGGGGGGAGCCAGAACAAACAATAGTTTCCCTTGTTAACCTGCTCCCTGAGGTGGGGGCGAACTGTTTCCTTACATGGGGTGAGGGTAGGGGTGTGTCCAGGGGTCGGGCCAGAGGGG
>NW_021157613.1:0-1603 GCF_002837175.3 Physeter macrocephalus | reverse complement strand
TGAGGCTTTGGGAAAGTCAGTGGAGATGCCTTCTCTGTCAGGGAAATAAGTCAAGCCCACTTTACTCAGATCACTAGTTTCCAACTTAAAGTCTAAGGTGGGTGCATCTGATGGAGTCTTGACCTTCCTAGCAGCCAGGAAGGCTGTAAAAGTAGATGGTGTTTTCACTTCTAGAGTATGAGGCACACTCTGACTCTTAAATGGGGGATTTATTAAAAAATAGGAAAAGGTTTCAGATAGCGGGCACCAAAACAAATGACAAACATTTCCCACAGTGGATAACAGGATCAGGCTGCAACTCCAGGACATGCTTTCATCTTCCATTGCCTTCAATGTCTTTATGTCCCCATCTGCAAAACCAAAGAGTAGCATCCAATTATTGCTGAAGTTACTTCCATCTTTTACACTTTAATTTTCACTGATTCAAAGAGAAATGACAAGTCAAGAACCGTTCAAATATAATGTTCAGATAGTAGACAGATGAAGCAAAATGAGAAAAGGATTCTCTGAGTCAAACAAAAACTTCAATGCATTCTTGTCATTGCAAAATGAGAGAATGCAGACTTATGAGAGGAAGAAGAGAGAGAGAGAGACTGAGAAAAAATAGTATGCAGAGAAGCTGACTTATGCATTTATGAGACAGTTGAATTTTGTTTAGAAACTCAATGATCCAAACTGACTGATGTGAGAAGATAACCATAAATATTCGTTAGCTTCACATTCACAGTAGAGTTCACCAGACAAAACTTACAATGCTGAATGCCTGACCTGAAGGGGGAAAAGTCTAAGAGTATAAGAAAGGCTTATCACTCATTCATTCATTCAGCAAACATCTTGGTTCACCTTCTACATTATTAAGAATGAAACACATGCTCCCAACTGGCAATGACTCATAGCCTAGAAATTAATGATTGCAACAGCATGTCAAGTGTCAAAAAATCAGTAACACATGTGACATCAGAGAACAGAGTATGCAGGGAGGCACAAAAATATTTCCAAGAGGAGATTAAGCCACATTTTGAAGAAAGAAAAGAGCTCACCAGGAGGATAAGTAGAGGATGGTTGTTTCAGAAAAAAAGAGAATATATGATCTGAGAAAATAAAACTGAAAAAAAAAAGTGTTTGACTTAATTTGGGAATTCAAGGTCAGTGCAGGTGAGATGGTTGTTACATATGGAAAAAAGATCCTGAAAACCCAAGACATGAGCCACATCACACTGGGCTTTGTGTTTCTTGCCAATTGTTTGCACTAAATTCTGGAAACTACAAAGTGGCACAGAAGAATTTGGGGCAAGGGAGTAACAAGGCCAGAGTTGAGAATTTTGGAGGCTGGAAGCAACAGGACAGGTTAGAGGACAATTTTAATAATGCACAAAAGAAGCTATGATAGATCCACATCAAGGGGATGGAGATGAAAAAAAAAGATAACATGATGGAGTCAAAGAAAATATGGAAGTTAGTTAAGAGGACATAGGGTAATATAAGCCTGAGTGTGGTTTTCTCAAGCCCTAACCTCAAACAACTTTCAATCTGAAAAGCAGGGAAGGAAAAGTGTGTGTGTATGTCTGTGTGTGTGTGTGTGTGTGTGTGTGTGTGTGTGTGT
>NW_021157612.1:0-1603 GCF_002837175.3 Physeter macrocephalus | reverse complement strand
GTTGTGGCGCACGGGCTTAGTTGCTCCGCGGCATGGGGGATCTTCCCAGATGAGATCTCGAACCCATTTCCCCAGAATTGGCAGACGGATTCTTAACCACTGCACCACCAGGGAAGTCCCGAATTTTGTTTTCTTAAAAATGTATATTTAAAATATTAAATCTTCATCACACAGACTGGGAGAAAAATATTTCTTTCACTCAATACCAACGTATGAGTAAATGAAACTTGGGTAGGTTGTAGCTTAAACAGGAGCTAATGCCAGATTTAATAGTCATTTTTTAATGGCAAATTTAAAAATATAAGAAATGAAAACTATGTGTGAAATTGGCAGATTTTCATGGCAGTTAAAACATAAGCCGATGTACTTAAATATCTACCTATCAGAATTTCAACTCTGATTGGCCAAATTCTGCCTCCAGATCACTCTATGATGCTTTCCCTAAAGTCCTACTAAAGGCTGAATATGGTAATATTTGGCTCACTTCTCAAAATTATGATTCCAACCAAGTTGTACATAGATTTTTAATGGAAAAATCAACATTTTTGTGTTTAATTTTACTGAGTTAAACTGAGTCTGTTCCTTTCTTTTTTTAATTCCCAAATATATTATGAGAATTTAATACTTATGAAACTTCTGTAATTGTAGACTCTCTTAGGATGCTTCTTTGTACCTACAGTATAACATCTTTAACCTTCCCTCTCACTTACATACAAGGATCCTGCTCTCTGGAACTCCTATGTAAGAATGTTACCCATATTATTAAACAATGCCAGTCAGCGTCTTGTTTAGGTGAGAAATGTTTCAAACGTTATAATTATTTCTTTTTTTTTTTTAATTAATAAGTTTGGCCCAGGTGGAATAACCCAGGAATACACCTGGTTTCCATTTTACATTATTGGGAATTTTTTGTTTTTGTTCTTTTTTTTTAATAGATGAATAGGTACTTTACATTGTGCTAAGTGGATTTTTCTCCAGGATAATGGTCACAGAGAAAAAATTTACTTATCATACTGAAAAATTTATATGGTATACACTGGTTTGAGTTACAAAACCAGTAAAAATAATGTTAAGAAGTATGTCTAATCAATTACAAGTATAAAGTACCTTCTGTGAAAAAAGAGATGAAAGATTAAAAAGAGGGAATAAATATTTCTTCTTACATTGCTGAGCTATATCCTCATAGTCCTCTGTTTATTCCTGGGTTAAAGGTAATTTTTGGCCATATGTACCACAATGTTTAAAATGTTTTCATCCTTTGATTCAGCCTTCAATATTCAGACATGAATCCAAAATAAATAATATGACATGTAGAAATAGATTTATGTACAAAGATACTCTTCTGTACAAAGATACTCATCTCAGCATCATTTCTATTTGCAAAATTTAGAAAACTTTCCAACATTAGGAGAATCGTTAAGTAAATTAATGTACCTTCAGAATATGGCCTATTGTGCACTCATTGAAGATGGTGTTTTCAAAGAAATTTTGTGATGTGGGGAAAAAAGTTCCCTCCAAATTTTGAGTGAAAATTTGACTACGTTACTATATCCAGAATTAATGTATTAAAAGAAAACCTGCAGGGCTTCCCTGGTGGCGCAGT
>NW_021157611.1:0-1604 GCF_002837175.3 Physeter macrocephalus | reverse complement strand
ACTGATTGACTTTCCCCACGAACACTTTTTCTCAGGGTACAAATTTTCCACACACCACCATCAGAAACATCTAAAAACATGCACACACACACGCACACAAGCACAGGTGCACACTGCCCTTCGGACTCGGGGAATGAGGTAGCATGCACACTGCTTCACTGTTGAAGACAAGGACACATATTCTGAAGATGGGGAGCGGGTACATAAGAGCCTCCTGACGTAAGGGTGATGGAGGCATGTAGTCCCTGAGAAGTGACTGTCAGTGAGTAGTTCCCAGGCAGCGTGGGAAGAGTGGTTTTCATGGGGGCACTTGCTAGTGGATGTGATTGCATGTTATGAGACAGTACTGCCTGTGGGGACATAAGAGAGGCAGGGAAACATGAATCGGGCATGGACCATGCCAAAGGGGAGGCAAAGAGACCAAATGAGGGAAAGGAGATTGAGCCTGAGAGCCTGGGACAGAGACAGATAGAGGGCAAGGCAGGCAGGCAGTCAGCTGGGCAGGCGGGCGGGTGGCAACAGAGACAGACGTCAACAGGTAGATGCGGAGAATCGTAGACAGAGACCAAAAGACCCACAGAGCAACTGGTAGTTTTGATGAGAACGGGTGGGGTGGGGGAGAGATAGAGACAGAGAGGTAGCTATCCAATCCATTCTGACTGTGGGAAAGCAAGCACTGTCTCCTCCTGTGCCACCAGTCATTACTCTGGACACCAGTGAGGTAAATCGAAGAGGAAGGATTATCTTCACGGACACAGACTGTGTAGTCTGGAATCTGGTGCCCTTCCTCCGAGCTGAAAGCCGGAGTCTACATTCTACCTGCTAGTGAGAGTTCAGTCCCTTTGAATCGTAAATATTTCCACTGGGGGCAGACGCGCCATATTGGGTCTCCATTAGTCGGCTTGTTGCTGGCTAGGAGACTGGCTGGCACCTTTGTGCGTTTGTTCTATGCTGCATCCCTGCAATAGATCTTGGAAGTATGTGCATAAGCATTGAAAGACAAGGCTTTCTTTCTTTGTACCCAGGTTTGGTTTCAAAACCAACGAAGAAGACGCCTAAAGCAGAGCCGATTGCTGTCAGAGAATGCCTTCAAAGGAGGGCAGTCGCAGCCGCTGCGGCCACCACCACCTCAGGGTTTGACTCGAGGTAAGTACCCAGCGTTCCAAAGGCATTTCCCCAGAGCATCTCCTTGAGACACAATCATCTCTGAACGCGGATGTCCGTGGGAGGCCAAGAACGCTTCAGAGAGGAAACCATGATATCTTGGGTTCTTGCCCCATTCCTGTTCCACACAGGAGCATCATGCCCCTGTTGGAGGGTGGGGAGATGCATGGCCAGGAAGGCTTGGAATGTTCGTGTCCGGAACCTGCCCGGACGTGCAGAAATCTCTTCTTCCATCCCATGGGGCATTTTCACATAGCACTGAATAAGATGTATCGATGTATCGATCGTGATCTATGACATACCACTTCCTACACACCACACACTGGATGTGCTGTGAGTGTGCTGAAATTGTCCTGAATGTCCTCTCTTCTCTGTGTGTTCTTCTTTAGAAAGCTTGGGAAGAGAGGCCAGGCGAAAGAGGACTTTCATCTCTCCTTCTC
>NW_021157610.1:0-1604 GCF_002837175.3 Physeter macrocephalus | reverse complement strand
AAAAAAAAAAATAAGGGAAATGTGCTTGCACTTATTTGTCAGGAGGTAAATGAAAATTAAAATCAATTTAACTAGAGTGGCTAAAACTATCAATAAAATGACTGATAATAACAATTGTAAAATGCTGGAACCCTCATACCTGGCTCGTGGGAGTATAAATTTGTACAACCACTTTAAAAAAGTGCTTACTCATATCTACCAAATCTGAATATATGCAGGAGTATATATCCTATGACCCAGCAAATCTACAGTCCACTCCTAGATAAATAACCAGTAGAAATGCATATACACATTAAAAGATATGGACAAGAATGTTTGCACAGCCCCAAACTGAAAAAAAAGACCAAATATCTATAAGCAGTAGAATGGATAAATAAACTGTGGTATGTTCATTCAATAGAAAACTATACAACAATGACAATGGAAAGAACTGTTGGTACTGAGACAACATAATGAATCTTACAATCCTAATATTGTTCAAAAGAAGCCAGGTACAAGAACAATACATACTGCATGGTTCCATTTATTAAAGCCCAAAATAAGCAAAAGTAACTATGGGTATTAGAGGTCATGAGAGTCAACACTCCTGGGTTGGTAAGAAGCTGTAATTGGTATACGACAGAGAGGCTTTTGAAATGCTGGTAATTTTAATTCCTGATCTAGGTGTTCATCGTGTGAGCTTATTCCATTTATAGTAAAGTCGTAAATCTATTATAATGTACATTTTTCTGATTATGTCTCATGTCAATAAAACTTACTTTTAAAAGCAATTATTGTTCATTATTAACCACCTTCTTCAGTGCCCACATCCACACACTTTCTTTTTTTCATATATCTAACTCCAAAAATGGCACATCTAATCTCATTCAAATACCTACGCCCAACTGAAAATGCATCATCCTCTTCTCAAAGAAAGACACCAAAATCATGTCCAGTTTCTGAATTGTGCTCTGAGCTTAAGATCTCTGTGGGCTGTGAATTCCTCTCGGTGGGTTTCAAATGTGGCTCCTCATGATGCAGAAAATGATAAATGGTCCAGCGAAATGAAGAATGTAATCTTCCCAACGAGCTCACAATACACAGGAAAGGATAAACAATATCATTATCACCAAAAGACCTTCCATTTGAAAAATAGAGAAGGAGAAGGACCATGGAGAGGTGAAATGACTTCCTGCTCTGTATTAGAATGAAGTCCTCAGGGGACAGCCTGATTTTGAGGACCTTCTTGCCACACCTCAAGGAAGCAGGAGGAAGACGCCCTTTCTGGAAATACATTGCTTTGGCACCTCTCTTCCTGTTGGCATATTTTGAAGGGATGATGATTACCTTTGCTCAGGAGCATTTATGGTTCTCTTTTCAGACGCTGCCACTTTCTGGCAATAAACTCCCTTAAAATTCTAATTCACTGCTAAACCTTTATTCATCCCACAAATATTTACTATAAGTGTACTGTTTTCCACGCATGATTCTAGGTGCTTGGGGTACATCAGGGTTCAGAACAAACACAAATCCTTAGCCTCAAGGAAGTTGTGTTCTAGTGGGGATAGGCTGACGACGAAGAACACACTAATTAGTAAATATGTACCTCAGAAGGTATTTATTGC
>NW_021157609.1:0-1605 GCF_002837175.3 Physeter macrocephalus | reverse complement strand
CAAGAGACCTGTGCATGTTCCATAAGCCTGCAGAGTTACACCAGGAACTGCGCTTCAGTTGAATTTGGAATGCACCTTGACACTCTCCTTGAGGAAATGGTGACTTCGCATGAGACGGGTTTGAAGGAAATCTGAGCAGAGTGTTTTTCTCAGGTGAGCTCACCTAGGGCAGGGGTGCCGACTTCCTTGGCGAGTTAGGTATTCTAGAACTCTGTTTCCGAAGCTGTTTCAGAGCTCAGAAAATCTAGCATTCCCAAGGAAAAGTGCAGTGTGTTGCCCCTCGCTTGGAAAAACAAAGGGCTACTCTGAAGGGCTTACGAAGCTGGATTTTGCTTAAGAGCCCGGAGCATCGTGGAGGTATAGAGGGTTCTGAATCCGAAACGATGGCTGACGCGAGGTTCCAAGGAGAAAGCAAAAGCCTCCTGCCGGTAAACGAAAGCAGACCCGCGGTGAGGGGCTCACGGAGCTGTGGCACGCCACCATGAGGCAAGACACGTAAGGGCCTTATTCCGAGGCTAGTGCTCACGTGGAGGCTCACATTTGGTAGAGAGCAGAGCAGGATGAGCTTCCAGCTAGGAAGAGGAAGCACAAGAGTTCTTTCGAGAAAACTCATTGTCTTCTCTGAAGCATGCGGGCAGAGACTCAAAGCCCTGCCACAGCAATGCTTTTAAGGTTGCCTCCACGCCGCTTGAATGGAGCCTTCAAAATTGGGAAAAAAGCCCTGTGCGATCACTCTCCCATTTCCAGGTGGACTCGCAGCCTAAGTACATGTAGAATCTAGCAAGCCCAAAGAGACACAAGTTACCCACCGGACACTTGGCTGATTGCTTGACGTTTTGCTATACCCGCTCTTCTGTGTAGCCAAGTGCCTAAACGAAGGATGATGGAGCTGGCCGAAGAGACCTGTGCATGTTCCAAAAGCCTGCAGGGCTATACCACGAACTGTGCTTCTGTTGAAGTTGGAAGGCACGCTGACACACTCCTTGAGGAATTGCTGTCTTCGCGTAAGAGGTGTTTGTTGGAAGGAAATAAAAGCAGAGTGTCTTTGTCAGTTGAGCTCACCTAGGGCAGGGGAGCTGACTTCCTGAGCGAGTGAGGGATTCTAGAAGTCTGTTCCCGAAGCTGTATTAGAGCTCAAAAAAACTAGCATTCCCAGGAAACGTGCAGGGTGTTGCCCCACGCTCGGCAAACACAGGGCTACGCTGAAGGGCTTACGAGGCTGGATATGGCTTAAGAGGCCCAGAGCATCGTGGAGGTCCAGAAGCTTCTGAAACCGAGCAACGGTGGCTGACGCGAGGTGGCAAGGAGAACGGAAAAGCCTCCTGCCGGTAAACTAAAGCAGAACCGCGTCTGTGGCTTTTCGGAGGCCCTGCACGGGTCCGTTAGGCAAGGCTAATCAGGGCGTTACTTCGAGGCTAGTGCTCACGTTGAGGTGCACATTTGGTATAGAGCAGAGCAGGATGAGCTTCCAGCTAGGAAGAGGAAGCACAAGATTTCTTTCGAGAAAACTCATTGTCTTCTCTGAAGCATGTGGGCAGAGACTCAAAGCCCTGCAACAGCAATGCTTTGAAGGTTGCTTCCACGCCGCTTGAATGGAGCCTTCAA
>NW_021157608.1:0-1605 GCF_002837175.3 Physeter macrocephalus | reverse complement strand
GTTTTCAAAAGTTTCACACACATGATTTCATATAATCCCATTATAACCCCTCCTTTTTTTATCCCCTATCCTTTTATTGCCCCTCTCCCTTTCCCTTTCCCCCTGGTAACCACTAGTTTGTCCTCTGTATCTGTGAGTCTCCTTCCTTTTTATTTTATTCACTGGTTTGTTGTATTTTTTAGATTCCACATATAAGTGATATCCTACAGTATTTGTCTTTTTCTTTCTGACTTATTTCACTTTACATAATGCCCTCCAAGTCTATCCATTTTGCTGCAAATGGCAAAGTTTCATTCTTTTTTATGGCTGAGTGGTAGTCCATTGTATATATATACCACATATTCTTTATCCATTCATCTGTTGATGGACACTTAGTTTGCTTCCATACCTTGGCACTTGTAAATAATGCTGCTATGAACGTTGGCGCACATGTATCTTTCCCAGTTAGTGTTTTTGTTGCTGTTTTTGGACGTATACCCAGGAGTATGGTAGCTCTATTTTTAGTCTTTTACAAAACCTCCATACTGTTTTCCACAGTGGCTGCACCTATTTACACTCCCACCAACAGTGTAGGAGGGTTCCTTTTCTCCACATCCTTGCCAACATTTGTTATTTGTGTTCTTTTTGGTGATAGCCATGCTGACAGGTGTGAGGTAGTATCTCACTGTGGTTTTGATTTGCATTTCCCCAGTGATTAATGATGTTTTTCATCCCCTCTGCTGCCATCTCTTGTGATTACTTTGCTGGCTACGTGGACCCGCCAGTGGTCCAGCCTCATTATTTCATACCTTTCTCTTTTCAGTTGAACTGATGATCTATTTCAGTTTTCCCCAGAGCTTATTATCATATCACTCTGCTTCCAAACTTTTAAGCTCAGGACTCTTTCTCTAGCCGTAGACTTCTATCTCTCCTTCTTTTAAAGAAATGGTCAGTTTTTCTTTTTTCTGTGTAAAAGAAATACTTGCTTATTTTAGAAAATTTAATACCACATAATATAAAGAAGATAATGCAAATCATTTGCAATCCTACGACCTCCTACACTCTTCTGCATTTGATTTTTGGCTTGGAGAGCTGTAGTCTTTGCGGTTTCTCACCTCCAGTGGGATAATCATACTGCCTGGAGAGTCACATCCGATGATGGTGCCCACAGTAGTTTTTGCAAAACTTTTCTGCTCTCCTTGAGTCCCTTTTAAAAAGCCCACTCTCAAATCAACTACATTCCAATAAAAATTTTTAAAAAAAGAAAAAAAAAGGCTCAGCATGTGTCCCACTCTCCACGTGTGTCCTTGTCTTTCTTTTTAATAGGGAAGTTAGAGTGTATTAGACACCAATTCCCCCAGCTCGCTTTTCCTTCACACTTACCACTTCTGCTGCCAATCCTTGCCTCTTGCCCTTTTGTCTTCCAAGAAGTGTCTGGTTTTCACAGCTACTTCTCCACATCTGTTTCAGAATGTATTCCATTTCTTCTTCTCCAGGACTGTGATTCATTAGCTGGTCCCTCTCTCCTGCATCTTCAGTTTCTCCTTTCCATGTCCCTCTTATTAAAAAAGTGTGTCCTACCAAATGTAAAATAGATAGCTAGTGGGAAGCAGCTGCTTCGCACAG
>NW_021157607.1:0-1605 GCF_002837175.3 Physeter macrocephalus | reverse complement strand
TACATAACCCCAGAGGAATAGGAACTTTCCTACTGATGCAGCCAGAGTCCCGAGTTTGGCTTTCGTAACCTCAACATGGATCATGTATTTACTTCCTGGGGACGTTTATCATGGTTTTGGGTCACTTAGTGTTTTCAAATACCCTTCCTATCTAGAGGGAATTGTGATGCCACCTATTCAAGGGAGAAGCCAGACATTCTCTGTCCATCCCCCTCGCAGCCGGGTTCAGTCGTGTGCTACAGACATTGGCAGAGCCTCTGATGTGTGGTACTTGGCATCAGCAGTCCACACCATGGAGTATGGTCCAGAGACAGCAGTAGTTTGGTTTCTCTGGAGCCATCCTGAGGTTCTAACCTAACTCTGGTCCTCCTATGTCTTTTGCAAGCTACCTGAGAGCCTTTACTAAACCACTTTTTGGGCTAAACTTGCTAGAGTGGCAAGCCAAGAGTGTCTACACGTGCCTTCCCTAAACTAATCACCGTGGCCATGTCTGGCTCAATTTCCCAGCCCTGAAATTAATGCTGAGCCAGTCCTGCATAAACCACATTGTGGAGAAGGAGGCAAAGGGTGATGCCTTGAAGAAGAATGAGATGCTGGTCCAAGAAGGGGAGAGTCAAAGCTGAGCAGGAGAAAGCAACAATGTCCACTCCTTCCCTTCCTTTCAAGGACATCTTCAGCCTCTTGTACCAATGGGCTGGCAAACTCTTTACCCCGTGGTCTGCTTCTAATAGGTTTTTTTTTTCAAAAGCTAAATTAATTAACACATTTCCACAGTCAGCATCTCCTCAAAGGACTCTCTTGGTTACTTCAGCGCCTTAGCTTGGCTCCTTCCCTAAATGCTTAGTTAGAAGCTTCCCACACAGCTTGGGGGGCAGAGGCTGTTCACTTCTTAGAATTTCTTTGATATCTCCCTTTGAGAGCTAATGCTATTTGCATACAATAGGATGGTGGATATTAGGAGATTTGGTCCCTATAGCTGTGATATAATGTAACATGGGAGAAAGGCAAGAAACTTAGGGTTAGCACGGTTAAGCCACTTTCTAGCTGTTTAGGAAGGACACTGCCTTCTCTGGAACTTTTGTTTCCCAACTGAACGCACTAGGCTGGGTGGCTTAGTCTCAGGACACCGGTAAAATATAGAGAAGTCTAAAGAGGGGCATAAGGACACAACAGTAAAACTATTGGTACTCTAGTGACATCTGGTGGTTTCTCTGATTTTTAAACCTGAAAATTTATTTTTTAATGCCTAATTTTATTTCACTGCATTTTACTTGAGAGTGTTGTTTGTGCTATATGACGGACAACTTTTGTCGGGTTCTTTTATTTTTACTGTGTTTTTATATCTGCTAGACACTGTCCCTGGGCAAGAAGTTTTCAGTGGTAATGAATCTGTCTTTTTCTAGAATTCTGTGCCTTATAAGGTCAGTGGTTTATCATTCCCTATGAGATCATCATATCAAAGCTTCTTGTTAATTGAAGCCAAATAGGTTTCCAGATGCAGTAACTTCTTTTGTTCTCCTTAGAACTTTATGAAAGAGAATGCAGCGGAGAGGCAGTGGTCTACTGGGAAGTGGAGAGCCCTTCTCCCAAGTTCAACAGAGATGT
>NW_021157606.1:0-1605 GCF_002837175.3 Physeter macrocephalus | reverse complement strand
CCTCTGCCTTCCACAGGTATGAAATGTGGCTTCATTTGGTTAAGCATCCAGCCCACAGATGCTCTGGGTTTAGCAGGCAGTTTTTCCTTTCTTTCCAATGGAAACCCAGGTGGGCTTGCCCTCAGGCTCATCCTAGGCCCTGCTCTTCCCTACACTGAACTCCTGGCCCCCTGGACTCAGGATTGGTATCTGGTGGGACCCTCCAGGCTACTGGAGTGGGTGGTCTCTGGGCCTAAGTGGCAGACAGGCCACAGGCCTGGGGGTTGGGGGGTTGCTGAGTCACATATAACTAAATCCAACACGAAGCAGGACAGATAGCCTCTACCCTGGGAACACACGCTGCCAGGAGAGGGCAGAGAGAGAGGCTGCCAGGACCAGGTCTGAGGAACGCCCTCGCCCCTGCACACTGGCAGCAACGACACTGCATTCCTAGCACAGAGTGTCCTTGGCTGAATGAGGATCCTTGGCATAAATCAGTGTGCAATGAGTTCACGAGACAAGAGGCTTAGGCTGGGTTCCCCTGAGCGGGAGCCTGAAACAGGTTCCTGAGCAAAACCTTCTTTAGGTGGTGGTCCCAGGAAACTGAAAGAGCAGAGCAGGAGTGAGAGAAGAGAAGGGAGTCAGTGGAGGGTACAGTGGTAGGCAGGTGGTTGCTGTGGGCACCTTCCTGGGGGAGCTCTAGGAGACTGTGCAGAGCACACCTCAGAGCGGTTCCACGGGGGGACAAAGAAGCTGGGCACTGGCTGAAGTCAGCTCCTGGAGGAGTTGAGGCCCAGGCATCTCCAGCCTGGCCTGCACGCAGGCAGGAAAGCGGGTTCCTAGAGCCAGAGAAAGGCCGCAGGCAGAGTCTTGGTGCTTGCAAAGGGAACCATGGTGTGCGTGCTTGCAAATGGTGCGTGTCAAAGGGGACAGAGCAGGGGCGGGGACAGCATCTGCTCCCACGAGGGGAGAATGGATAGGCTGGGACACTAAGGGAAGCTCTTCTGGATGAGGATGTGCAACGCGGGGAGAACGGCCCTGGTAAGAAGGCCCCCTGGGTAGATCCACAGGAGGTGCTAGGCATCCCCCAAGAGCCTCGATAGGCAAAAGGATGGCAACGTAATGGTGAAATGTCAAGCCCTGTGATTTGGGGGTTTGTCCTGGGTGCGAAGTGTGTATAGAGAGGGAGTCTGTCCTGTCATCTAACGGCATCAGTTGGCTCATGTCTATTCTTGTCTGGCCTTTCAAAATTCTAGGATCCTGGAGCTGGAAGGGAAGGTGGCTGGAGAAGCAGAGCATGAATATAGAAGATATTTCAGAGTTACACGTAAACATGAGCAGATAAGAAATTTACAGACAAAAAGAAGAAGCAAAGTGTGGGAGGTACCCATGGCAATGATCCCCCACCCATCCCACCAGGGTGAATTCGGTTAAGGTATGATTTACCTTAGAATTCACTGAGTCACTAAAACACTTAACATGGTACCTAGCACATAGTAGGCACTTCATAGACACAAACCTAGAGAATGGACTTGAGGACACGGGAAGAGGGAAGGGTAAACTGGGACAAAGTGGGAGAGCAGCATTGACATATATACACTACCAAATGTAAAATAGCTAGTGGGA
>NW_021157605.1:0-1607 GCF_002837175.3 Physeter macrocephalus | reverse complement strand
TAGCTTTGTAGTATAGTCCAAAGTCAGGGAGTCTGATTCCTCCAGCTCCCTTTTTTCCCTTCAACACTGCTTTGGCTATTTGGGGTCTTTTGTGTCTCTATACAAATTTTAAGATTTTTTGTTCTAGTTTTGTAAAAACTGCCATTCGTAATTTGATAGGGATTGCATTGAATCTGTAGATTGCTTTGGGTATTATAGTCATTTTCTCAATATTGATTCCTCCAATCAAAGAACATGGTATATCTCTCCATCTGTTGGTATCACCTTTAATTTCTTTAATCAGTGTCTTATAATTTTCTGCATACAGGTCTTTTGTCTCACTAGTTAGGTTTATTCCTATGTATTTTATTTTTTTTGTTGCAATGGTAAATCGAGTGTTTCCTTAATTTGTCTTTCAGATTTTTCATCATTAGTGTATAGGAATGCAAGAGATTTCTGTGCATTAATTTTGTATCCTGCAGCTTTACCAAATTCATTGATTAGCTCTAGTCGTTTTCTGGTGGCATCTTTAGGATTCTCTATGTAGAGTATCATGTCATCTGCAAACAAGGACAGTTTTACTTCTTCTTTTCCAGTTTGTATTCCTTTTATTTCTTTCTCCTCTCTGATTGCCGTGGCTAGGACTTACAAAACTATGTTGAATAACAGTGGTAAGAGTGGACATCCTTGTCTTCTCCCTGATCTTAGAGGAAATGCTTTCAGTTTTTCACCATTGAGAATGATGTTTGCTTTGGGTTTGTCGTATATGGCCTTTACTATGTTGAGGTAGTTTCCCTCTATGCCCACTTTCTGGAGAATTTTTATCATGAATGAGTGTTGAATTTTGTCAAAAGCTTTTTCTGCATCTATTGAGATGATCGTATGGTTTTTATTCTTCAATTTGTTAATATGGTGTATCATATTGATTGATTTGCATATATTGAAGAATCCTTGAATTTCTGGGATAAATCCCACTTGATCATGGTGTATGATCCTTTAAATGTGTTGTTGGACTCTGTTTGCTAATATTTTTTTGCGGATTTTTGCATCTATATTCATCAGTGATATTGGTCTGTAATTTTTCTTTTTTTGTAGTATCTTTGTCTGGTTTTGGTATCAGGGTGATGGTGGCCTCATAGAATGAGTTTGGGAGTGTTCGTTCCTCTGCGATGTTTTGCAAGAGTTTGAGAAGGATGGGTGTTAGCTCTTCTCTAAATGTGTGATAAAATTCACCTGTGAAGCCATCTGGTCCTGGTCTTTTGTTTGTTGGAAGATTTTTAATCAGTTTCAATTTCCTTACTATTCTCTAAGTGTTTGATAGAATTCACCTGTGAAGCCATCTGGTCCTGGACTTTTGCTTGTTGGAAGATTTTTAATCACAGTTCAATTTCATTACTTGTGATTGGTCTGTTCATATTTTCTATTTCTTCCTGGTTCAGTCTTGGAAGGTTATACCTTTCTAAGAAGTTTTCCATTTCTTCCAGGTTGTCCATTTTATTGGTGTAGAGTTGCTTGTAGTAGTCTCTTAGGATGCTTTGTATTTCTGCAGTGCGTGTTGTAACTTCTCCTTCTTCATTTGTAATTCTATTGATTTGAGTCCTCTCCCTCTTTTTCTTGATGAGTCTGGC
>NW_021157604.1:0-1608 GCF_002837175.3 Physeter macrocephalus | reverse complement strand
CTACCTCTGAGTGACCTATTTGTAAAAGTGACCAGAAGCAACACAGCAAAAGGTTTCAGTACAAAATACTGGTCTGAAATAATGCCCAGGTTTCAGATTGGTCTCTTGGTAGCACACAAGTAGGGCAGACCAGAATAGCACAGCAAGACCTCGAAAATTAAACTGACTTTTGAACCACAGCCAACAAAAGTAGGCCAGGGTGTGTGCTCTAAACCTATGCAGGTTGACTGCCTGTTAAATAAAAAGATTTAAATAGGAATCAGAATACTCAAAATGTCTAGGATGCAATCCAAAATTACTTGTCACACCAGGAACCATGAAAATCTCAACCTGAATGAAGAAAAGGTAATTGATAGATGCCAACACCAAGATAATACAGATTTTAAATTATTTGGAAATGATTTTAAAGCAGCTATCCTAAAAACTCTCCAAAAAGAAATTGTAAAAACTCAGCAAACAGAAGATATAAAGAGTACCAGATGAAAATTTTAGAACTAAAAAGTACAATAGCTGAAATTGAAAAAAACCAAAAAGCAAAAAAACACTGGATAGGCTCAACAGCAGAACAGAAATGACAGAGGAAACAATCAATGAACTTAAAAACAAATCAATAGAAACTGTCCAATCTGCACAACTGAGAGGAAAGAGATTAAATAGAAATGAACAGAGCCTCAGAGTCCTGGGGGACAATAATAAAGACCTAACATTTGTGCCACCAGAGTCCCAAAAAATGCGAAGAAAAAGAATGCAGAGATAGAAAACATTATTTGAAAAATAATGGCTGAAAACGTCCCAAATTTAGTTAAGGATATAAACCTTCAAACTGCTGAAAACTAATGAAAAAGTCCTGAAAGCAGCTAGAGAGAAATGATACACTATTTCTAAGAGAATAACAATTTGAGTGACAACATATTTTCCATCAGGAACTATGGAAGCCACAAGGAAGTGTACAGTATTTTTCAAATGCTAAAAGAAAGGATCAAGCAAAAATACTACATTACAGTAAAAATATCCTTCAGGAGTGAAGATGAAAGAAAGCCATTGGCAGATGAGGGAAACAATGTCATCAGCAAAACAGCTCTAAAAGAATGGCTAAAGAAATTTCTTCACATAGGAAATAAATGATAACAGAAGGAAACCTCAAAAATCAGCAATAATGAGCAGTAGAAAGAGTGTGTGCACACATGTATACATGCTGTACATGTACTACATATATACATATAAATACATATACACTAATTAAACAATTCTTCCTTTTCTGAGTTTTTAAAATTACGTTTGATGGTTGAGAGTAAAAATTATAACATTGCCTTGTGGTTCTCAATGTATATAAAGGTAATACTTAGGACAACTGTACCATAAAGGGAGTAGGGTAAAAGGCCCTAAAATGTAGTAAGGTTTCCACTTAAAGTGGTAAAAAGGTCGATTATTAGTAGACTGTGATAAAATATGTACATATATTTTAATCCCTAGAGCAATCACATAAAAAAACTATACAAAGAGATACACTCAAAACACTACAGAAAAACCAAAATGGAGTACTAAAAAAATGTTCGGGACTTCTCTGGTGGTGCAGTGGTTAAGAATCTGCCTGCCAATGCTGGGGAC
>NW_021157603.1:0-1609 GCF_002837175.3 Physeter macrocephalus | reverse complement strand
CACCCACACACACAGAGCTCAGTTTCTGGGCACCTAGCCTCAAACCTGATAGTCTGTCCCCCTAGTCCCCACCTTCTCCAGACCCAGGAGTCCAGGCCTCCTCTCTCTGACCCAGAAGCCTGGCCCTCAGACAGAGTTGACCCAAGGCTGTGTGCCTGCCGGGGTGGTGGGATAGAGCAGGGTGTGCTGATTCAGTCACATTTATTTGGTCTCAGAGGCTAGAGTCACGGTCAGGGCAGAGGCAGGGCTCTTGGATTAGGGGTCCTGTGTCTTCTCATTGCTGAGCCTAAGAGAGGAAAAGAGACAGAGAGATACACAGAAACGTGGGACAGAAAGAGAGGCCAAGATGATAAGGTGAAGGCCAAAGGACCGAGATGCAGCCTGCTATCCCTGCCCTCTTCCCACTCACCTTGTTGAAGAAGTAGATGGAGGTGAGGATGGTGAATGCGGCTATGGCCAGGGTCACAGCCTGGGTGGAGGGGTCAGAGGTCAGGACCCATCCCTTCCCCTCCCCCAGGCCTCCCTCCCCCTGCCGGACCCCTCCTCACTTCCTGAAAATTCATGGCCAGAGGTCTCAGCTGCAGGGTTGCTTGGCCTCGCTCTCCCTTTCCTGGGCCTGTGAGCCAGAGAGGGAAGATCAGCCAGCAGAACCTGACAGAGGGTCGTCTGGGAGACCAGAATGGTGGCCATGGTGACAAGAGAAGGGCATTCTGGGTAAGGGGACCTTGTGGCAGAGGCTTGGGGGAGAGGGGCATTTGGGTACAGAATGTCACATGGAGTATGTGAACTTGGAATGGGGACATTTGAGATGGGAGAGGCCAGACCCGCAACCCTGGAGGGTGCTGGGGAGCCGTGCGAGGGCTGCAAGCAGGGGAGGGACTGGGTGAGCTCTGGGTGCCAGAAATATCTTGGAGAAAAAACAAAATGAAAAAAGAAAAAAATGAAGAAAAAAAAAAAAAAAGAAGAAGTATCTTGGAGCAGGAAGAGACTGGAAGCCAGAGAGCAGATGAGGTGGCCCAGGCAAAATTTCCTCCAATGGTATCTGCTGGTTGCAAGATTTAGAGACACAGCAGGAGGAGGACCGAGCCTTCCAAGCCCGGTCACCAGTTTGGGGACGGGAGCAGCAGTTATAATGGTAGAAATTGTGGCAGAGGCAGCAGCTTTCCCATCTCTGGGCCACGGGGACAGTGATGTGACCGGGACTCCCATGGCCCTCTGGCGGTCCTTGGCTTTTACTCCGCCAGCCTTCCCGAGAGTTTGTAGACCTAAATCTCTTTGGGTCCATCACGCCTTTAGAACTAACTTTGGGGTTACCAGAAACACAGAGGACAGAGGAAACCAGTGCAGTCAGCCCTCATCATCCGCGATTCCATCTCTGCCCAGAGCGGCTACAAGTTTGAGTCTGAGGACACGCACATTCCCAGCTGCGGTTGATCAAGGTGACAGTTCTCTGCTCTCGTGTTTCAGCTCAAGCAGAGAGCCGCCCCGAGGGTGGAGACAGGAGGGGGCCGTGCTGGGGAGGAGCTCCTGCTCTGGGGCCACAGGGGTGGGTTTGGATCCCAGCTCTGGCACCTGTGAGTGGGGTGGCCTGACACAAATTGTCTAGTTT
>NW_021157602.1:0-1610 GCF_002837175.3 Physeter macrocephalus | reverse complement strand
TATAGCACAGAGAACTATACTCAATATCCTATGATAAACCATAATGGAAAAAAAATTTTTTAATAGAATATATATGTATGTATAACTGAATCACTTTGCTGTACAGCAGAAATTAACACAACATTGTAAATCAACTATACTTCAATTAAAAATATATTGATCGGGCTTCCCTGGTGGCGCAGTGGTTGAGAGTCCGCCTGCCGATGCAGGGGACACGGGTTCGTGCCCCGGTCCGGGAAGATCCCACATGCCACGGAGCAGCTGGGCCCGTGAGCCATGGCTGCTGAGCCTGTGCTTCAGGAGCCTGTGCTCCGAAATGGGAGAGGCCACAACAGTGAGAGGCCCGCGTACCACAAAAAAAAAATATATATATATATATATATATAAATAAATAAATAACTATCTCTGAATTTGTCTACCCAAGGCACGTGGGCATTGATAGAGGGGGTCCCATCAGCAATTTTCCATTAGGGTTCAGGGGCAAGAAAGGCCCAACTTGCCAACTGAAACAAATTTAGGAATATAAGATAAGCAGAGCAGGAAGTCACAGAACATTTTTCTGGGAGAGAGGTCTGTACTCTTACAGACAAAATCAAAGGAGAAATGAAAATCAAAGTGAACAACCTGCTCAGGCCTTGGTTTCCTCAACTGCTGTCATTGCCTGGCCAACATCCATGCCCTTTCCTTCTGGTACCAACACTTTGAGCTTGCTTTGAGAAGTACCCTTCCAACCACTGTGTCCAGACTTGGTATGACTGTCTGAGAATCCTTATCTCCCCTGGCCAAGCCCAGCTAAGCCAATGATTGAAGCTAATTTATGCTGTGAGCTCAGCACCAGATACTGTCCGTGAGTTCCTGCTCCCTAGCTCTCTGGAGCTGCTCTTTTTTTTTTCTTCAATTTAATGTTTATTGTTTCAAACAACATCAGTTACAAAATAAAACCACTGAATACATATTTTTATTTCAAAGAGATCATGTATTCTTCTTCTTACATATACCAAGGTTATTTTTCTTTTTAAACTTGATGTATTTATAATATCTTGCACTATCTTTAGAATGTAGAATCTTTCTAGCTATAGTTATCAAATATATTATTACTCTTTTGTATAAATGTATTTGATTGCATTCACATTTTTAAAAATATAAACTAGTTATTGTGCATTTCTAGTTGGTTCCATGTTTTTTTCTCTCTAAGTGTACAGCTTTTTCATATATACACACTATACAAAATTGAGAACCAACAAGGACCTACTGTATAGCACAGGGTGGAGCAGCTCTTCTATGTGCCCTCTCTGAGTCTAGTTCATGAATTTATTTTTAAGTCCTGTGACCTATGTATACATCTCCAATACTTAAGTTATCCATAGTTGGTTTCTGTTGTTTACATCTATATAACCCTTACTGTCCATACAGATTCTTCCATGGATAGGTTTCCAGGAACCTCTTATTTTTATGTTCTCCCCACTTCTTCACCTTTTTAAAAAATTTTCCTTTTTTTCCCTCAGCATACTTGCTCCTTCTTGCATTTTCCATAAAATGCTTAGTCTCTCCAACCTGAGAGGTCAGAGAGGTTCTCATCATGCTTCTTGGGAGAAGCTTTGGGCATTAAT
>NW_021157601.1:0-1610 GCF_002837175.3 Physeter macrocephalus | reverse complement strand
CCCCATGATCCAGTGAAGGCAGTGTTATCACTATTATAGTATACCTTTCTCCCTTCGTACATACTTATTTGAACTTTGGTTTTTTCCACTTAACTTTGTGCCACATGTATTGTCCCACGTCATGAAACCTCACCACGCTCTCAGCAGCTGCGTGACAGTCTCTCCAAGAAGGTCAGACATGCTTGACAGGGTCCTTGAAGTCAGCTAGGGCAGTGTGATTGTCCGGCTTTAGCTTGGTTCCACTTTTCTGTGTATCAGTGAGTATCTGTGCCAAAGTCTTTGTCTGCATTTTGGATTACTTTCTCGGGCGTGTATTACCTGGAGCAAAGTGTTTGGGCATTTTGAGGCCTGAGATAAGTTTGGCAGAGCATCTTTCTAATCGTCTGCGATGACTTCCGCTGCCCCCGGCCATGTGAGGGACACCTCCCTCCACCCCTGTGCACTTGGACTCTCGGGTTGCCAGTGTATTTCATGGACTCTGCAGATTGGTGCCATATTTTCTGAAGAGATGATAATTTGGTTCTAATTTTAGAAAGTAGCTCAGTGAAATGAAAAGTCCTGCAGTCCTCTAATATCACCTGGAGTCGTGGTCCTTTTATTTAAAAGAAATAAATAAATTCTGCAACCGTGTGCAACAGATCTATTGATTAAAGAGAGTTACGTGCCTGGGGTATGAAAAGTTTACATAAGCCATCTGTACAAAAAGACTGAAAGTGTGTGCATGAAAACCCATACCCTAGCATTGTAAATGCTTTTCAGGGCTATAAACGTAAAGATTCTTGAAGAATAGCCACTCCATCTTGCACCAATAAAGCATTTGTCCCAAGATAAGAAAATTGCCTGGAAAATGCTCATGTTTATTGGACATAAGAGAGAAGAGTTGCTATAAATCCAAGAGAAAGTACCCTGGTTGGCTGAGTTAATGATTTCCCCCTTGGGAGAATTGTTTTCCAGAATGGCTGTTCTTAAATTGCCTGGTTTCTGCACCTTTTCAGCATCCATTCTGCCGGATGTGTTTCTGTTTGGGAGCTGAGAAGCATGTGAGATGAGGATCTTGGGGGATGAAAAGGTTGGGGAGAAAGCAGCAACCAAGCTTTAGGGGGGGACCCTGCTTTCTGAACACCATACGGTTCCCTTGGATGGCAGCATCGGCTGTTGCCCCGACAGCCCCGGAGAGCGTGGCGCCAGGGTGAAAGGGGAGGGCCAGCAGGCTCAGAGGCTTGTTGGAAAACTAAGGTGATCACACGGACATCAGAGAGCCATGCCGAAGTGAATGGATCCCCTCATAGCGCATGGACAGCCAGGGGCCAACCAGACTGGGCTGCAGTGTCCCGGGGGCCTGTGCCAGACGTGGAGGCAGAGCAGGACTCACCCAAGGGCTGTGCGCAGATCCAGTGGACCTGGAGAAGCAGCACACAGAATGGACCCCAAACCCGGCCTTGCAGAACAGCCGCAGTATCTTCAATTCAGAGAGACTGGAATGCGCAGGAGAATCCAGAAGGAAGGCAACAGGAAGAAAGTCTGTCCCCGGAGCCCAGAACCTGGGCACAAACACCTTCCGTGAAGCCTTCTTGTCATTCACTCTTCAGATATTTGTTGAGAACCTGCTG
>NW_021157600.1:0-1610 GCF_002837175.3 Physeter macrocephalus | reverse complement strand
GGCAGGCGGACGCGCAACCACTGCGCCACCAGGGAAGCCCCTATCTCTTACTTTTAAATGTGGGCTTCTAACTAAAACACCTACTGGGCCAAACAAAATGTCCATCTATGGGTCAGATTCGGCTCTCAAGCTTTTGTTTGAGACCTTTGTGTACTTGCTTCACTATTTTTTTCCTAATATATTTAACTCATCAGTTCATCTACTTTTGCATTCTTCCCTTTCTCTTCTGCGAGCAGAGTGGTTGGTGGTACATGTGGGAGCGTGTACCATTTCCATTGTGGAGGAGCATGCATTTGTACGAAGTTTCAGAGAATGGAGCAAGTTAAAATCAATTCGGGGTTTCCAGATATGGAGAAAAATGGGATGCAACTTGATCTCAGAAAATTGACAAATGTATAACAGGTCCAATGACCAAGGAGGTGGAAAGTATAAAATAAATCTTATATGTATAGTTTTCAAAAAAAAAAAACATAGGATGCATTGAGATGTGGCTGCGTCCAAGAGTGATGTTAGTGATAAATTCTGTGTTTTGCTGAAAGGCCTGAGAGGCAAGTTTATGGGCTTTTTGTGGTCTTTAGTATGTCTAGCTGTTGCTTGTGCTGGAGAGGAGTTGAGTGAGGGGAGCAAGCGGCCACCTGAGGGAGAAGGGAAGGCTACTTGTGGAGTATAGGATGTGCCTTATCCTGCAGCAGTTGCTTGTGGAAGAAGGATTGAGACAACTTTGGTGATAGCAGAAATTATGGGGAGTATAGAACCCTGTGTTGAATGGTTGGTTTGTGTTTTTTCCCCCATTCTGTCCTATTTTTATTGTGTATGTCATATTTCCTGTTATGTTACTCTTCAGGTAATGTGACACTGTGTATTCAGCATCAGCTGCTAAATGTTCTTTTGGGAACAGAGCAGTATAAGCATTCATCACTTACTTTTACCTAGAGTGTATTAAATTGGTTGTTGTACATAAATCTTAATAAATAGCTAAGTCCGAGTTTTGACATTTGACATTTGTCTTGTTGGTTACTGTAGGAAGGAAGCAGGATACAGTTTAAAGAGGCCCCTGTGACTTTCCTCATTCCCAGTTTTAAGGCTCCAAATGTGGAGACTAAATATCCCACTTTCCAGTTCAGTTTTTAGATGGTTTCTAGGTTGTGTATGTTTTTTCCGAGGCCATGTATACTGTAGGTCAGGGAATGAGGTTTGGTTTCATGGGTGTAGACTTGTTCTCTAAGCCTTCTAGGGCATAGGATAGCCCATGGTGGTTGGCAGATTTGTTTTAGTGATTTTTCGCACTCTGTTACCCCAGCCATCTTGGAAGATCATGTTATCCTAGAATTGGATATAAATTCAATAATCTAAATGAAAGTGCTTAACACAATACCTGATACATCGCAGTTAATACTGTTTGAATCTGAATGACTCCCTAAACAGGAAGACATGTATTTCTGCCAGGCATTTATTAGCATTTATAAAATCACGTTATGACTTTAAAATCTGCTTACTATACCACATAGACTTTGTTTTTTGTTGTTTTTTAATTTATTTATTTATTTATTTTTATTTTTGACTGTGTTGGGTCTTCGTTTCTGTGCGAGGGCTTTCACTAGTTGTGGCAA
>NW_021157599.1:0-1611 GCF_002837175.3 Physeter macrocephalus | reverse complement strand
CATTGTAAAGCAATTATACTCCAATAAAGATGTTAAAAAATTAAAAAAATAATAAATTAAGCAAAAAAAAGCTTATGGTTTTTGCGGCCTGACTACATCCTTTTTTCAAATGAAGAATGTGAGGACCAACTAAATCAAATGATTATTCTTGACATGCTTTGACAGATGTGAAACAAATAATTATATTTATGACTGAATAAAGAAATTTGGGAGTATAATTAACTCAAAGTACACGAATGATGATAAAATTCAGTTTGTGCCACAATAATGCTGATATCTGAAAATTTTTTTGATGAATTAATACCCTAAGGGAAGAAATGCAATGGATGAATTGTTAGACTTGGAGAAGTTGCAAATCCTCATAAAGATTTGCAAAGGCATTTTAGGAATGTGATAGAATCAAAGGTTTACCTCATATCAATGAAAATGATCTTGGTTTTGCTACTCACAAAGAGAGGGGATTTGATTTTTTTAAAGAGTTCTTGTTAGAGGGAGAGATAAGCAATATTATGTCAGTTAGACAGGTGATATAATCTACAAAGAATGAAGAATTATTTCTCAAGGTAAATCCATGGTTTCTAATCCTGGTTCAGATAATTATCTTTTCTTAGATTATCCTATTCCCATTTATCTACTGTTAAAACAGACAGTTATATGGGGGAAAATGAACATTAAGTCTTTTTTGAAAGAGGAAATAAGATTTTGATGTGATATATAATGCCTGTGGGTAAATGCTTGTAAAATTATAACTTTTTAGAAGTAAAATAATCTTGGTATTTATGAAAGCTTAGGCGAGTTTGTAGATCAACGGTAGAGACTAATTTTTTTAAATTCCACAAAGAATAAATCACTAGAATCACTAGAATCTTGTATATTATTGTAATAAACATCCATAGTGCCTGAGTTTATACTCTTACTATTTCCTTTCTGGACTAACTTATAAGAGTTTCCTAAATTTTTCACCCTCCCCTTTCTCTTTATTCTAATCGATTCTCTATAATGCAATGAGAGTCAACATTCAAAAATAAATGTAAATTAATCAAAAAAGCCTTCAACTTTCTCCAATAACAAGAGGATAAAATCCACATTATTTTCAAGACAAGCAAAGCTCTTTGCTATTTTTTCCTTCCAAGCTTCTTTTCTCACAAGTCCCCAAATATAATCCAGGATTATCCGGCTCTTTGCCGTCCCTGGAATATGCTGCGCTGGATCGCACCTCTGTGTCTTCACGCATGCTGTTCCCTCCATTTGCAGCTCTCTCCTTTTCTTCTTCTCCTTCACATGCTGGGGAATCCATAGGTTTGTTTCAGGCCATTGCTCAAGTGTCAGCTCCACTGTGAAGTTTTCCTTTACTCCTGTATGCCTTGTTTGTGACTGCATATTCATTTTATACGCATGCCATCGGTGTTATCTCACAAGAGTGCACTCATTGATTTACATATCTGCCCTCTCACTAGGCTGTGAGGTCCTTGCAGCAGAAGTTGTGCTTACACATCACTGTGTCCTCAGGACTCAGCACAGTGCCTGGCACACTGTGAGTGCTTCCTCAACATTTGGTGAAGGAATAAACTTCCATCTTTCCATTAATAATATGTTTTGAATTTTCTGAAG
>NW_021157598.1:0-1612 GCF_002837175.3 Physeter macrocephalus | reverse complement strand
GGCAGGCGGACTCTCAACCACTGCGCCACCAGGGAAGCCCGTGAGTGTGTCTTTTTAACTGGATAATGAGAATCTCTCCATTAAGGGATGCTGGGAGTAGTCACACCTAAGTGTCGTGAAGGATTTTCAAACATGAGATATGGTACAGTACCTGGTGCTATGGTGCTAACATCCTCCCTCTCCCCTGACAAGAATGTGGTACTACCTGTCAGATGTCAGGGAAGGCTTACAGAGCGTATGTCCCTTATTGGGCTGTGGAGCTTTCAGAATAATCCAGAACATTTCCCTCAGGTTACAGATCCTGAGTAGATTTTCTGAGTCCCAGAGTTAGTGTTATACAAACTGCAATTTGTGAATCCCCAATTTCATAAGAGCAGTAGCAGCAGCAGATGGAGAAAACACATTTCTAATTCGTTTGAAACCTGCTCCAAGAAATGGGTCCTCCCTGTACTCTTCACACCGTCATTTCTCTATATGTCTCTTCTATGCCTTCTAAATAAAATAATTATGGAGGAGACAGACTGGCTTATGTTTCCCTAGGCAGCAGAAGTTTATGTTCGTGATCTTACTGGAGAATCACAATAGAAGCCTCTATTGCTGAGGAACAAGGAGCTTATTTAATTTTGTTGTTTTGCAAGTCTGAGGCTGAAGAGATAGCAAGGTGCTAAGTATAATTTACCTTTACATCCATGGAATTTTTTCTTACTTTAAAATGTATAGCTGTGTTGAAAGCAATAGTCGGTTTGAGTCAAAGCCTTAAGGCATGACTTCAATCTTGGTTCTCCAGGAATTGTTTTTGTATCAAAAGCAAAGTTTCAGTAGCTCTTTAAAAAAAAAAACACAACCTTTTATAATCATGACTGTGATTATAGGTAAGTTAAAAATTAACTGACTGGAAATCAATCAAGAAATCTTTATTAGGAGACTGTCAGGTGCAAAACACCTGATTAAAGTGTAAAGGCTCTTCTCTGAAGGAGCGTAAAATCTGGGGAGATGAGATACACAGGTGGGGTGAGGCAGACAGACTCTGTTTGTTGGGTGCGTCCTCCAGATAGCACACTTCCGGGAACCAGGGCACAGGTTGAAGAACTGTGATGGGCTGTTCCCTCCCTCGAGCCTGTTCATATCCAAGCTCCCCTTCTGGGGAGAGAAGAAGTCCAGGGCCCTGGCCTAGGTCTGGGTTTCAGAGCTGGACTTCACTGAGTGAGGGGAGTCGGGGCAGGATCGAGTTGGGTCCTGTCTGTGGGCAGAGGGGAGTAAGATCCAAGAGGGATGACCTGTTAAGTCAGAGAGGAAAGCATTTAGGAAAGTACAGCTGGGAATATCCCTGGAGCAACGGTTTGCCCTGGAAGGAAGTCTTTTACCAGGAGACTTTAGCTCTGCCTATATGCAGGGGGCAGGGCAAATCCACTCGGTTCAGATAGTGACTCTTGATCAGAAGCCCTTTTCCTGTTCTTGGCTAGACATTGGGCCCATCTTCTGATATGCTCAACAAAGGGTGACTGTTTGCAATTGGACCATCCAAGGAAGTCAGGAACCAGGCCAGGCCCTCACCCATGCAAACAGACTAAACTTATGTCATTTGGTAAAGTTTTCTCTACTAAATTTATGA
>NW_021157597.1:0-1612 GCF_002837175.3 Physeter macrocephalus | reverse complement strand
TTAGTTGCTCTGCGGCATGTGGGATCTTCCCAGACCAGGGCTCAAACTCATGTCCGCTGCATTGGCAGGGTGGATTCTTAACCACTGCACCAGCAGGGAAGCCCCAACAGCTAATTTTTTAAGGAAGTAGAAATGAGAGAGAGGAGATCAAATAGAATTATTTCAAATGCTCACTTTACACCAGAGAGGGCAGATAAAGAAACCTCTAGCAATGAATAGAAAAAAGTTACAAACATGGTTGATATTAATTTAAATATGTCAATAATTACTTTAAATGTGAATGATCTTAATATGCCAATTAAAAGACAAAATTATCTTTTGGATAAAAAAAATACAAGACTCAAATATGTACTTACAAGAAACTCTTTTTAATATAAAGACCCTGACGACTTACAAAGTTAAAAGTAAAAGAGGGAGAAAGATATAGGATGCTAACACTAATCAAATGAAAGCTGGAGTAGTTATATTAATTTTAGACAAAGAGAATTTAAAACAATGAAAATTATCAAGAATAAAAAGGAGTACTATTATTAATAATGATAATGGGGTCAGTTCTCCAAGAAGACAACAGTTTTAAACACGTATGTTACAGAAGATTGTCAAAATGTTTGAAATGAAAACTGATAGAACTAAAAGAAATAGACAAATTCACTTTTATAGTTGAGGTTCCAACACCTGCTGTCAGTAAGTGACCAATCAAGCAGGCAGGAAATCAATAAAGATATATTTGACCTGAATAGAACTATGAAGTAACTAGATCTAGGTGGCATTTTTTGAATACTCCATCCAACAACATGTCAAACTTGGGTGGAATATTCACTGAAAAAGACCATTTCTGGGTCATAAAAAGTACCTTTCCAGCAACTCCACTACTGGGTATATGGCCAAAATAATTGAAAGCAGGACCTTGAAGAGATATTTGCACATCTGTTTTCAAAACAGCACTCTTCACAATAGCCAAGAGGTAGAAGCAACACAAATGTCCATTGACAGATGAATGGATAAACAAAATGTGGTATATACAGTACATACAATGGAATATTATTCAGCCTTAAAAAGGACATTCTGGCACATGATACAACATGGATTAACTCTGAGAACATTATGCTGAGTGAAATAAGCCAGTCACAAAAAGACAAATACTGTCTTATATGAGGTACCTTATGTGAGTAGACAAATTTATAGAATCAGAAAGTAGAATGGTAGTTTCCAGGAGATGGAGAGAGGAGAAAATAGGGAGTTGTTATTGAATAGGTATAGAGTTTCAGTTTTGCAAGATGAAAAAGTTCTGGAGATTTCTTGCACAGCAATGTGAATATGCTTAACAAAACTGTACTTTACACTTAGAAATGGTTAAGATGGTAACTTTTATGTTATGCACATTTTAATACTAACAAATTTGGAAGGGTAGAAATCAAAGTACAGTTTCAGACCACAATTTGTAATTATCAGTAATCAATAACAGGAAGCTGGAAAATCTTCATATATTTGAAAATGAAACAAAAAACTTTTACCTATAAGGGAAGAGAATCTGAAGAAGAATATATATATGTATTCTGAATTGCTGTGCTGTACACCTGAAACTAACACAATATTGTAAATCAACTATACT
>NW_021157596.1:0-1613 GCF_002837175.3 Physeter macrocephalus | reverse complement strand
AAATCCAAGGCATTTAACTATTATTTTAAGTACTAATTTGACTAGATCAGAATTTAGAACTCTGATTGGGCTCTATTATTGCAGTCATTGTCTCAGTATAGGTTAGAAATTCATGAACTTGCAAGTGTGACTCCCTCATTCTCTTTGTTTCCATGTAGCAGAAGTTAAAGATAAGCCTATATGGCAGAATGCCTCTCTCTCTCTCTGCCTCTCTGTCTCTCTCTCTCTCACTCCCCTCTCTTATATCATATACACATGGAACTCTCATTGACCCAGTCTTGGGCAGCTAATAGGAAATTTGCCTTGAGAAGAGCCTTCCTCTTAGGCCCAAATTTCAAGCCAAGACCCTTATTACCAGATAGGTTTACATTTGGGATTAGGAACCACACCCTGCTATAAATAAGACATGTATTTGTTTCCTATGCTGCTATAACAAGTTACAACAAACGCGGTAGCTTAAAACAGTACAAATTTATTATCTTACAGCTGTGCAGGTTAGAAGTACAAAGTAAGTTTCACTGGGATGAAATCAAAATGTCAGCAGGGCAGTATTCACTCAAAAGGCGCTGTTCTCTTGTCTTTACCAGCTGCTACTGGCCACCTGCATTCTTTTGGCTCATGGCCCCTTCCTCCATCTTCAAAGCCAGCCGTGTACTATCTTTAAATCTCTGATTCTGACCCCTTGCATCTATAATCACATCTCTTTCCTCTGTCTCTGACTTTCCTGCCTTCCTCTTATAAGGACATTTGTGATTACACTGGATCTACCCAGATGATACGGGATAATTTCTCCATCTCAAGATCCTTAAATGAATCACATTTGTATAGTCTCTTTTGCCATATAAGATAACACATTCACAGGCTTGGGAGATTAGGGCATGGACTAATTCTTTCTAGTACAATTTGCCCTCTGGTCCCCAAAGATTCATATCCATCCCACATACAAAATACATTCATCGTACCCCAACATCCCCCAAAGTCTCACCCATTATATCAACTCAAAGTAAAAAAAAAAAAAAAAAATCTCATCCTAACTTTATCAGTTCCAAAGTCCCAAATTTCAGCAGCAAAATTATCTGAATCAGGTATGGATAAGATTCATGTAATCTATCCTGGGGCAATATTTCTCATCATCTGTGGAACCGTGAAACTAGAAAACAAGATATTTGCTCCCCGTATGTAATGGTATGTAATGGTAGTACAGGCATAGGCTATCCATCATAATCACATTCAAAAAGGGATCAAATGGAAGGGAAAAGGAGTCACTGGTCCCAAGCAAACTAGAAAACCAGCAAGGCACACTCTAGTAGGTTTCAAGGCCTGGGAATGATCTTCTGTGACTCGAGGCTTTATTTTCTGGGCCCAGGACTCCCCTCTCTGAGTCATCCTTCCATTTTCATGAAGGATAGCATATGTTTGCAGCTGAGTGGTTTTATCAGCCTGTTTCTTGCCTGTAGAATTTTGGTAGTCCAACAGCTTTCTTTCATTGCATTCTCTGTCCCTTTCAGTCTAAGCTGGAAGTGTTCCTGTTGGTATAAAATTCTCTAGATCTTCCTGGATCTCCTGTGTGTCCTGTGGATTCACTCCATTAGATAAGAGGCTCCTTCACAGAT
>NW_021157595.1:0-1613 GCF_002837175.3 Physeter macrocephalus | reverse complement strand
GCGCCTTTGAAATCCAGGGATGCTCCTGTTCTTTGATGCTGAAATAGCACCATGGAATGAAAATAAGAGACATAACACCTCCTCCTCGTAAGGGACTCCCACCATTGACATCCAGGTGTGATTTCCTGTGCTTAGCTTTGCTCCTCACGGGGGCTTTAGGCTGGGATTCCTAGAAGCAGAGCCAAGAATGGACTCCTGTGTAACAGGTTCTTTGAGTTAGTGCTCTCGGGTACAGCCTTCAAAGGAGCAAATGAAGCTGGAGATGACTGCAGAAAACTTGGACAGGGATGGGGGTGTCTAGCTTCGGTATGATGGTTTAGGGGGCTCTGAACATCAGTAGCACCCCAGAGTTGTCCCAGGGGGAGGTCAGGGGGCCAGCCTTTAACACCCCATGTTATTCAGTCATTGGATACAGGCTTTGCTGTCTCTTCCCTGGGGGACTGTGCCTTGAGTATCCTCCACGGCATTGCTAGGCAAAGTGGTTCCTGTTGGTGAGGATCATTCTCTCTTTTTGTTTAAACGTGTTGCTATCTTTTCTTTAAATCGAAGTATAGTTGATTTACCATATTGTGTTAATTTCTGCTGTGCAGGCAAGTGATTCAGTTATACATATATATTACATTCTTTTCCATTGTGGCTTATCTCAGGATAGTGAATATAGTTCCCTGTGCTATACAGTAGGACCTTGTTTATGATGAGGGTCCTTCTTAAGGGAAGCGTGGCTGCTGTCATTGGCAGCCAACACTCATTTGTGGTCTGGAAGAAGGGCGGGTGTACCAGTCTGTAAAGAGCATCTGGATGCGGCTCCAACGGCTTCTGCTGTCACAATGGGAAATTGTAAATGTGTCGAAGCTGAGGTCAGTCTGGTAGACCGCTCATTTAGTGACAGAGTCACATTGACAGTGGACAGACTTTGAACACACATACACATTTGTGGCTGTACTCCCACTGAAGGAGATTGTAGGCCTGCCTGTCTCACTATGGCACATGATTGGCAGTATTGTATATAAATTATTATTTTACCAGGAACAGTGGAATCATTGCCATAATGCAACAAAAGCGCTTTCCCTTTGGAAGGCTAGTAAGACATCCCAAAGATTTTCATACTAGCTCTGTCTTTTGAAGGACTATTTGGTTGAAATTTGTTTTTTTCTGAGTTTTAAGGTCAGTGTGACTATTGGAAACAGTAGAGGTTATAATGCACCCTTAGGTCTTGCCCTATAGTTTGTCATTGTCATTTCTGAGTAGACAATGCAGGGAAGAAGGGTGGTTCACAGTTCTTATCTAAGAGCACCTCTGGTTAATTAACTGGAGTTCATCATTGTGCAGAAGGGCAGGTCCTAAGGAGACCTGATGAAATCATATTCATTTATAGGGAGAGATTAAACTGGGCCATAATGAAAACATAGCCAGGAAATAGAAATGGAACTCTTTCTGACAAAGAATTCTAAACTGGCCCATGCAGGACTTAGGGGCTATGGGATACACAGCCCCTCTTTCTTACTGTGTCAGTGGGAATATCCAGAGACCTTCTCTAGCAGATGAAGCAGGGTTTACAAACAGCGTTCAGGGGCTTCCCTGGTGGCGCAGTGGTTGGGAGTCCGCCTGCCGAT
>NW_021157594.1:0-1613 GCF_002837175.3 Physeter macrocephalus | reverse complement strand
CTTGCTAGAGACTTTTTTCTACTTAAAAAGTAATTGAGCTGTGCACCATCCTTGTTCATCTCTGAGACTTCAGTATAGTTCTGAGTGGTTGACTCAAACTTAACTCTGGTTTCTAAATCTAGGTGCATTCCCAGGTCCTTTGTGGTCTTAAAATTTCTAGTTGTTCCTTCACAGGCCAAATGGCAGTAGTGTTAATTTTATATCCTTGGGAGGCCAAGATCTAAGCTAGCAGGAAAGGCCTTCTTGGTTCTTGGTTGTCTTTTTGTCGTAAAGAATCAGAGTCACAGCCTTTCAGTATTACTTGCATGATCAGTGAATGCCATGGTGTAGATCTGTCTTTCAGTTTACTCTACATTTCTTGCTTGGTTTTCTAAGAAAGAAATAGGTATCTTTGCTGTAAACTTCTAAGAAGTTTAAAAACATTCACATGATTAACTCATATATGTTAATATTAAATCTTTTATTTTGTACCATTTTTAAAGCCTTGTTTTAGGCTATTTTATATACAGAACTGTGGAGTAAAGGTAATCTGATTGAATCACTGTTCTTACTATGCAAATCATATCTCAGATATTTGGCAAAAGCTAATTAATAATAGCTTATGTTATTTCTAAAGCTGATTGTACTCCTAAACCATCTTTAAAACTGAACTCTAGAATTAAGCCCTTTCTGAGAATTGAGAGACTATGAGTTATTTAGTTTTTTTTTTAACCTCCCTGAATGCATGCTTTTATTCATTTTGGGGGGTCGTTTATTGGAGTCTGGGAATATAGTGACATTGCCTTATTGTGCAATTACTGTATTTCTTTGATTTTTCTAGACTAATTGGGTTAAAAATATGGTAGTCACCAAATAACGCTACCTTTCCCTTTTTTCCTATTAACATTCCTCCTTTTTCAGTGATAGTAATTTTCTTTTTCTCGGTTTGTCCCTTCTGCGGTATAGATTATTTATTATTGAAAGATGAATTTGGTGGGCCAGATAATAACATTGAGTCCTTAATGAGTCTCTTATCAGCTGGCTTGAAAACTATCTTTGGTTGAAAGAATACAGTTCTGGGGTGGAGATTTTTACCTAATTACAAATTTGAAGTTATGGTGATTTATCTTGCTTCTGGCTGAGAAACTGTGATAATTTGGTTGCATCACCCGTGTAATTTATTTTTTATTTCTGAAACTTTTATTTGAGAATTGGCTAGTTTAGTGTATTTATGTATGTATAATTACTATTTAACCTGTTTTCCTAAAGGATTTGAGGTAACATATTTTTCTTTTAATGTAGTCTTAACCAGTTAAGATACTGGTGATGAACGTATTGAGTGTAATCATAGATATTTGAAGTCACCAAAAGGGGGAAAAACAGTAACTGGAAAAGAATTTTATAATTTATCACAAATAATTAGATTGATAGGAATATTACTATTTTCCTCAAATCTTTCCTATATGTGTACTTAGAAAAATTATTTTCCTAAGCCTGAAGTTAACTTTGTAATTTAAAGAATTCAAAATTTCTTCTTTGGAAATCTTTAATATGAAAACATTGTAGTAGTATAAATTTATTAAATTTATACTACTAAATATTTAGTAGTAAATTTATACTACTAAATATTTAGT
>NW_021157593.1:0-1614 GCF_002837175.3 Physeter macrocephalus | reverse complement strand
TGGAGGGGGATGCATGCACCCCCTGTGCGGGGCTGGGCCATTGTGATGTGTCACAGAAGGTGATGCAACAGAAGAGCCCGAGGCATCTCAAGGTTTGTTCACTCGGTTTCCTCCTCGAAGGACAACCACCTGAGAAGTAAGAAGAAAAAACCCGAACCAACCCAAAGCGCATTATGGATCGCATCATGTTTTCCATCAAGTAGCAAAGAGACAGCGGAAGATATTCCATCTACCAGCAATTTGTTCCTCGTGGGGAAAATGAGTGGAAGACTTAGGTCGAGGTGGGGCGCCAGGCTCTTCAGGGCTCCTTCTGAGGAGGCCAGCAGCGGCTCGAGCAGGAGTGCTGTGCTCTCCGAGCAGGAAAACCCTGACGCCAGCGGGTACGTACCTGCAGGGGGATTCTGTAAGATCTGGTGGTATACGTGTCATGTGTCCTATGTGCTCTGTTCACCTGGAAAATAACCCTCCTTTATAGAGAAAGCCTCTGAAGATTTCTCTGAATCCCAGTACCTTCTGTGGCCTGCTGTCTTCTTTCTATGGCAGGGGTTTTAGGTTAATTACAGCAAGTGGGGGACAAGGGTTATAAAAGAGAAGACATTCTTTTTTAATGTCACTTTGGCAGCAGTGTGAAATTATGTGATTGTAACCTGCAGTGTCTCGGGTCATTCGTCAGTGGCCTCTTGCCGGGTCTCTGTCGTGTGCAGGGTCCAGCGCTGAGCTTTTACGACTCTGGACACAGAGGGCATTGGTTACATCCTTGGGTGAGAATTGACTACACAGGCTGTTAGTGGGTACACACTTTGAGCTAATAACTGTCTCCTCTAGTTAGAGCACGTGAGGAGACAGCAGGAAAGCCCCGGCCACTTGGGTGGCCCAAAGACCCAAGACCCTTCACCTGCCCCCTTGGCGCTGCCTGCTGGGAGAACAAAACAAAGAGTAATGAAGTAACCGTCCCCATGGTAACAGCTAAGGTTTAATCAAAAAGCTCAGTTAACCTTTGGTTAATGAGGTATGTGGTAATTTTCATTAAGCCAGTCCCTCGGGAGGGGTCCATGACCTTTGAGTAACTCTCTTTAGACAGTGGGTCCCCCAGGAGACCAGTGAGATTTCAAGGGGTATGGTGGTTTTAAGAAGGCACGTCCCTTCGGAGAAGAGGGCTGGTAAGACCTTCCTCTCTGTTGCTTTTGGCACATTCTCCCCACGCCGGATGGACAATAGACATGATTGCTTTTTGTAAATGGATAAGCCACTTAAAGCTCCTATGTGGGGGGAATTAGGTGGCTCATTCTGTAGAGGAGCAAAATTTGCCCTCCCCCCCACCATAAAATATGTCTCTTTGGCATGAGAGTTAATTTAGGCCGATTATTTTGAAAAAACAGAAGACTCAGGAGGTTCTTTTTACCTCTCCCTTAGCTGCGTAAAGAACTGAGATAAAGGGACTGTCCCTGGAACAGAGCTATCAGCAGGGAGGGATGTCAGCAAAGAATTGGGGCAAGGGGTGGGGACGGGCAGGGCCCAGACATCAGAGTCCACTCTGTGTCCCACTGTCTCTGCTTTTATGTACCAGACACTTGCTTTTCCATCCCCATGTGAACTGCCTTCCTCCCCTCTGAA
>NW_021157592.1:0-1615 GCF_002837175.3 Physeter macrocephalus | reverse complement strand
TCGGCAGGCGGACTCTCAACCACTGCGCCACCAGGGAAGCCCTATTTGGTGTTTTTTATAATTCCCAGGTTGGACTAAAATTTATCCATGCATAAGGGTTTATTCTGCAAATTAATAATGCAGAGGAGATTTTAGAGAAACACTTTTAAGTTTGAGGGAACTTTTTAAGTACACTGAAAGCACACACAAGACTCTGTAAATCATTTTTTTCATCACAGCCTGTCCCTAAGTGCCTCTTCCTGGCAGGTGAATTTGCATATTTCTGTTTGCTTTATGTAGAAGGAATAGTATATACTTTATTTTACTAACAATCTGGCTCTCTGCCAGTTGGAAGGTGATATCTTTAACATATATGTCATATAATGGTTTCCATTCACTTTCTAAGTTACAGACAGACATCTTTTAACAGTGTGGGTCACATTTTCACAGGTGATGAAAACATACCATATGTATCATGCAGAGAGCATCAGCGCAGAGAGCAAGCTGAAAGAGGCTGAGAAACAAGAAGAGAAGCAAATTGGCAGATCCAGTGACCCAGTCTTTCATATTAGACTGGAAGAGAGACATCAGCGGCGAAGCTCTGTGAAGAAAATTGAAAAGATGAAGGAAAAAGTAAGTAAAAGACTGCAGAGCCTTTCTGTCCTCACTGGAGGTGACAAAACATAGGAACACTGATGCAACAGCTGATAGACACACATTGTAAATTACTGTGAAGTGACATGCATTTCCTCCCGCGGGAATGAAAAAATGTGTTAGAAACATAAAAATCGTGTAATAACAGCTGGACCTCATTTAGTGGTGAATGCCAAGTATCCAATACACAATGTAGAGAACTCTGAATATTAACAAAGAGATTTCATTGCAAATGGGCCTGGCGCCTATATACGTTGCTGTTATTCCTCATCGCTGGGTAATTTTCGTTTATTTAATTCAGGTTCGAAATGTACTTTTCTCAAAGGACTTCGAAGTTCATTTGTATATGTTGAATAAATTGTTTAGATGAATAGAAATTCATGTATGCTTTCCCTGTCTTGTTTTAAAATGACTTTATTGTTTTTCCCAATGCCTGGATCTTCTTCATTTCCAGAGACAAGCAAAGTATTCAGAAAACAAGCTAAAGTCGATTAAGGCACGGAATGAATATCTCCTAACCCTTGAAGCAACCAATGCCTCAGTTTTCAAGTATTATATTCATGATCTTTCAGATTTAATTGATGTAAGTACTTGAAGTTTTTATACTTTCCATACCAAGATGGAATTAGCAGTAATCTCATTTCCTTGATTCTAAAACACCATCATTTATTAAAACAACGTTGTTTTATGTAGTTCTCAGAAAAAAAATGCTGCCAATTAAACTACACAGAATGCTAAGACACAATAAATTGTAAGATGCATGTGAAATACTGTGCATCCTAAAACCGCTGAAAAACGAATTATGAAGTTCTGTGAAGCTGTATCTGGAAGACTCAGCTAGGAAGGGGGTCCAGGCATTTTCCAATGATGCAGTGGCACAGCCCTAACTGTGTTCATTGATTCAAAATATATTTATTGGACCCCTACTATTGTGAGATGCTGAGGCTCTGAGAAGCCATAGATAAACAGTTCTTACCCCCTG
>NW_021157591.1:0-1615 GCF_002837175.3 Physeter macrocephalus | reverse complement strand
AGGGAACTATATTCAATATCCTGTGATAAACCATCATGGAAAAGAATATTAAAAAAGAATGTGTATTATATATATATATGTATGTATATATATATGTATAGGTGTATATATATGTATATGTATAACTGAGTCACTTTGCTGTACAGCAGACATTACCACAACATTGTAAATCAACTATATTTCAACAAAAAACATATATTGATTAAAACTGGGTTTCCATAGTTTGCACCAGAAGGCAGTCAACAAAAGCAACGAGAGTCCAGAAACGCCTCAGAGAGACAGAAGGAAAAATACTGACACAATGGACAAAGCACTTGATGAACAAGCTTTAAAGGTAACTGTACTTAAGTGAGAGATACATTTGCCACCCCTCCCAGCAAAGGGACAGTGCTCAGGACAAGAGTGTCTCCTGGGCCTTAAATTCCCTCTGGACACTCACTTTGAGTTGTTGTCCAGGTCCTGGGAGATGTCGTCCACCAGCTCGCTCTCGGAGGACTCGTGGGCCATGGACTTGTAGAGCTTGCAGGCCACCAGGGCCTTCGCCATGCTCTCCTCCCCCCGCTGCCAGAGGAACACTGCCATTTTCTGGCGCTTCATCAGCACGGCCCACACCATCAGCTCGTGGAAGGGGTACTGGAATCGACTCACGGCGGGGTCGTCCACATCGATGTCCAACTCCTCCTCCTTTTTTTTCTTCTTCTTTTTCTTCCCTTTGGCTGGAGGCTCATCATCCTGAGGGGAGAGAAGCACCTTTGCCATGGTTCTGCCATAAATGTGCAACAAAGGGTTTCAGGACAACTGGAAAAAGGGAAACCTCTCCCTCCAAGGGAATAAAGAGAATTCTAAGTACATCTGCGGTTTCCAACCAGTGTACTAATTCTTTTGAAAAGATGCACATGTTTATTATGAGAAGTAAACCATCGAAAACCAAATGAGCTGAAAAGGCATACTACTGTTTGAAGAGTTTATACCCCTGGGTTGGCAGGTTTTTTTTTTTTTTTCCCCAGAAGCCTCTAAAAATTGAAGAGATGCTGCAAAACTAAAACAAAGAAAACACTTCAATCCAAATCACCCCATGGGAGAGATAAAGCCTGTAGCTTATTTCCTCAGGAGAGTCTTCAAGTACCAACACTTGTTTGCCAGATACCGCTGAACCGGAGATTAATAGGAAAAATGTAAAAGGGGATGGAAAAAAATGTCTTGTTTCCCTACTAATGGTTTAAGGAAGCAAGCGTTCCATTTTTAAAAATTATTATTAATTTATTAATTTATTTTTGGCTGTGTTGGGTCTTTGTTGCTGCACGCTTTCTCTAGTTGCGGCGAGTGGGGGCTGCTCTTCGTTGCAGTGCGCGGGCTTCTCACCGCGGTGGCTTCTCTTGCTGCGGAGCAGGGGCTCTAGGCCCGCAGGCTTCAGTAGTTGTGGTGCCCGGGCTTAGTTGTTCCACAGCACGTGGGATCTTCCTGGCCCAGGGCTCGAACCCGTGTCCCCTGCGTTGGCGGGCGGATTCTTTTTTTTTTTTTTTTAATATATAAAGTAATAGCTTTATTTTGAACTTTATTATGTTTCAGACATTTCTCTAGTCATTTTAGATTTATTTCAATAAACATTTTCCTA
>NW_021157590.1:0-1617 GCF_002837175.3 Physeter macrocephalus | reverse complement strand
CTGTGTTATCTGACAGTTGGCTCTTGGCTTCATACTTGCCCTTCTGTGCCCTCTTCTCTTTTGCAAGGAGTCTAAAAACCTCAAAACTACATTTCCTAGATTTCCTTGACAGCTAGCTTTCATTTAGATGATGCCAATAGGAGGAAGTGACAGGAAATTGGAAGGTGGAAGAAAGGAAGATGTAGTCTCAGTAGTAGCAGCAGACAATTCTGGGCCCCTGGATTCATACTCAGGCACTGAGTTTCCATAGCAGCAGCAGCTACAGGCCCAGCAGCAGCCTTGGCAATACAGTGACCATGGCAAAGGCAGGTCCAGGAAACTCTGAACCTCAGTGCTTCAGAAGCACTGGCAGGAAAGTAGGCTCCTGACTCTCAAAATTGTGGGACAACAGTCATTCCCAAACCATAGTGGCAGCAATAGGCGATCCAGCAGCCCCAGGGACACAGTAATCTTGGGCTCTTGATTACATTCATCCCTAAGGGCAATAGCAGCTTCCCACAGTTGCTAACCTATAAGTAACCTCATTCTCCCTTTTGCTCCTCAAGCCCTCCCAACACTTTTGTAAAGGTTTCTTTACATCAAATCCCCTCTGTTTGTAATACTTGTCATGGTTCTTGTTTACCTGGCTGTACACTAGTTAAAATCAGTCAAAAGGAGCATTTTACATTTTGAAATTTCTTTTATTACTAAGACTTATCATTCCAAAATTAGAGGCAACCAGTGTGCACTTGGAGTTTCTTACTAAATGTGCCGTGAGGTCAACAGACTTTCACTTTTGATTATAAGGGAATATGTTCCATCAGATCAACAATCCCACCAAGATGAAATAGAAAAGCTGTGTAAAAGAAAACAGAAAAAAAATGATGGAAACCACTGAGAACATTTTGATGCAGTCAGGAAATAAGGAGCCAATATCCTGGAATGAAATAAACTAACTAATTGAGGTAAGCCTCAGTTTTGCCCCTGCATCCAGGGAATCTGCCAATTCTTACATGGCACAAAGTGAGAGGTTTTCCAGTCAGTCAAAGTCTCCTGGTAGAGTTTTCAGCCATCTCATGAGAATGGGGAGAAAACTAGGAGGGGTCAAGTCCTACAGAGAAGGAAGGTGCACAGAAGGGACCCCAACATGTCTTGCCAGTGTCCCCTGAGATATTTTCTAATTCCTAAGTGGAGCATGGCAAGAAGCTAGAAGCTGAGGAGAGAATGGCTGAAAAATGATCTCAGTGTGATAAGGAGAAAAAAATTGGAGTTCAGGACAACCAAGTAGGTAATATTTTAGTAAACCTCTCAAGTGTTCAGCTGTAACCCATGTAGAGCTGACAAAGATCGCAGGTCATCAAGTTACCTCAGACCCTGATCGAATTTGAGGTAATCTGCTCTTACTCTGACTGCCTGCCATAGTTTAAAAATTTTTTCATTCACCAGGTCTGGCATTAAATAAAATGGTTAACTGAACCAAGAAAAAAGACCAACAAAAAAGACCAACAAATAACAAAAAATTATACAATATCAACTAAATTATATACTATCCAGATATTAGAATTACAAGTTAGGGATTTAAAAGTAATTGATGGGGCTTCCCTGGTGGCGCAGTGGTTGCGCGTCCGCCTGCCGATG
>NW_021157589.1:0-1618 GCF_002837175.3 Physeter macrocephalus | reverse complement strand
TGGAGCGGAGACTGCTCACCCCATCTCTGCTTTGCCACCTGGCGCCTGCGCAGGCACTGCCAATAGGAGATGCCAGAGTGAAAAAGGGAGGCTGAAAGAGGCAGAAGGGAGTAGCTCCGCCCTCTCTGCTTCCTGTGCTGGTCCACGTTAGCCCAGCAACTGTTTCCACCTGCAGCGTCAGTGCTTCACCTTTGCAGCAGCAGAATCCAGTTTGTGGTTTTTTTCTAACACAGGAAGAGTCAGCCTGACCTTTCCCCCCTCAGTGAACCATCAGTAACCAATTAGCGCTCCTTTCTCAGAAGTCCACTTGGGGCCCACGGGGTCCCTCCTCCAAGCTCACAGCACCAGCTGAATAAAATCTGACTCCCGAAGAGGTCTGCATTTCAATACTGTGAGGTCCCTCCTCTAAGCTGAAATACCGAGTGTTATGAAAGAGAGAATGTGACAGTAATAACATAGCAAAACAGGAGTGTCTATGCAGGAAATGGGTTCCCCCAGCATGGTCTGCCCACAGGACTAACACGCAATCTTCAACACACGTATGCTATGAAGAGGGTCTTCTGAGCACTTCTGAGCCAAACTAGAGGCGAAACTCTAGCAAATCTCTAATTTTCCCTTGATGACAGGATTGGTAACAGCCCAGGCTGAGGTTTGACCTGGTGTTTTCCATTAAACACTATCTCTGAAAGATATTCTTTTAAGAAAAAGAGCCTCATGCCAGGAACTTCTGGAATGCCACTGTAGTCCCCCCTGTGGTCACCTCACCGGACCCCTCCCGGAGGCACAGGTCACCAACAGTACCTGCACCAGTCTGCCAAAAGCACTGAGAAGTCCTGCAGCACAGAAACCTGTTTCCTTTTGTTCACACCGCCTTTTATTGACCTCGGAAATCCCCCCGTCTTTTCACAATGAATAAGCTCTACTCTTATCCTAAAGCAGTTTTATGGGAAGCGCTTTGGAAAATGCTGTCCTAACAAACAGTGGGTCACTTGGTCTAAGAGAGAGGACGGTCTTTTACTAAAGCACAGACCACTGTCCGAATTGTCCAATTTATTTAAAAGCAAATGTTATAGACATAAATCAGGAAGATGATGCTTCTGTGTGGGTGGTAAATAGATCCTGCAGGCAGGTACATATGCAGACAGAAAAGCCAGGCCTTTTGTAACCGCAATTCAGGAACCAGAAATGTGGGGCAAAGGACACGATAAATGAATTCCACCAAAGCGACCCTAAAGTCCTGCTTTCCAGAAGAAAAGCCACTTGGCCATTTGTGATTAATTAACTAGCAGCGATAGAGCAATCTGTGCTTTAGGAACACAAAACAGACAAACAAAACAAAGAAAACAAAACAACAAAAAACCCACAAACAAACAGAAATGAAAACCCCCAGAAACTTGTGTTTTTAATAAAGGGATATTTAATCTTCAGCACAGGTTCAACCATTGAACACGTGTGCTGAGAAAGTATAAAGCATAAAATGATGACTTCACCCCACATCCCAACAGTCCCTGTGCAACTGGGCTATGCCAACCTGAGCATCACAATTTCAACTGCAGAGACTAACATCTTACATTACCTCTCAAAGTGCGAGGGTTATTATTCTGACTTATAGCTGGGG
>NW_021157588.1:0-1618 GCF_002837175.3 Physeter macrocephalus | reverse complement strand
CTGTGCTCCGCAATGGGAGAGGCCACAACAGTGAGAGGCCCGCATACCAAAAAATAAAAATAAAAAAAAAAATAAATAAAAATAAAAATAAAAAGTAGAAGAAAATGTGGCATAACTCATTGACTACAACCATGTAAAGATATATGAGCTTAAATAAAAAAGCTGAAGATGAATAAACATAGTTACAGAGGGATTAAATAGATTTCTTCTGAAATATTTGTATGTTTCATTTAAATGTTTAATTTTTAAAATAATGGATGTTATCAGTATTAAATTCAATAAAAAAGGTCAAACAGTTATTTATAAATAAAATCATGCCTTACCTGGGTTTGATAGGTACTACACAAAAGTATATATCACTGATTTCTTTTATAAAGGAAGTAAACATGCATAACAAAATTAAGTCATAGTGTTTTTGCTTTGTAAGTTCAAATATTATGTTTTGTGTTTTTTTAAAACAAGGCATACCTTCACTGACTAACATAAATGTTATTTTATGCTTGTGATGGTCCTCTCTTTAAAACACAGATAATTGAGATTTGATTTTACCAGTTTTGTTTCCTGGATTAAAATTTCCAAAAGTTCTTTATAAGTCAGTTATATGCTAAGTCAACCAATAATCATAAATGGAAGACTTAATTGTTAGAAGTAAATGTGTTCAGGATAACAAGTCCTTTTTTTCCTAACCGGACACCTACCCCGGACCATATTACTTCCTTGGGATATCATGAGGTAGCATAAAGTTTGGGTGTAGATAACAGGTTGAACTAGGAGGTCCAAATTAAAATGCCCCAGGCAGGCAAGGTAAATTAATGAATCAAGTCATACTTCAGAGTACATGCCTATCCATAAGAGAGCATTAGCTACTCAAATCCATGACAGGTTGCTCTAAAGAAATGCCAGCTCAGTGTTGTCACAGCTTCACATCAAGCAAGAGAAGGAAGAAATCCAGACTTACCTATGAGATCTACCAATTTTAAATGTCCCTCAAGTGAATGATGAGACTAAAGAGTAACTGGGGTCTACAGCCCTAGCTGGGCTTAATTACAGCAGGTCATACATTGAAGGTCATAGTTTAGAGACAGGTTTTATTTCATTTATGTAGTATTTCTGAAAATGTTGAGCTTCTACTCTACGCCAAGCACTGAGCTAGGCAAAAGATTAGTATCAGTTATTAAGGATACATCCCTCTGGTCACTCCCCTGAACAAAGCTCACAAGGGAAACCAGGGAGGCCCAATCACAAAATCAAAAGGAGGACTAGTGTCTGCTGTGGTATAGAAGCCAAGGAACTACAGAATTCCAGTTATATAAATGTTGTTAAAATTGGAAATTTGGAAGTTATCGGTAACAGTACAGAGAGACATTTTGATAAGTCCTATGGACACAGGCACAAGAGCATAGAGTACAAACATAAAAAGGAGGAGAGGAATTAAAGGCAGCAAATGAGGACCACTCTTTTGAAAAGTTTAAATAAAAAGGGGGAGAAATAGACGGTATAGTAGCTGTAGCATAACATGAGAGAAGACTTTATTTTAAGGATTTTTAAGGATAATAAAAATCAAGGGATTGGGGCTTCCCTGGTGGCGCAGTGGTTGCGCGTCCGCCTGCGATGCAGG
>NW_021157587.1:0-1620 GCF_002837175.3 Physeter macrocephalus | reverse complement strand
GCCACAGCAGTGAGAGGCCCGCGTACGGCAAAAAAAAAAAAAAAAAAAGTTAGGAGTCTTTAAAAAAGTGCAGCTCACTGCTTGTTTATTTGACAGGTAGTTATGAAGTGTCTTCTCTGTTCACCCAAGGGATGGCACACACCCACTAGCATTCTCTTTAGGGTTGAAAACCTCATTGGTAGCCACGTTAGAACGGCAATGGACAAGGGGTGGGAGCTACTCGCATAGTTAATTGTTTGGTGTGGATTTATTTGTTGTTTTCCTGGCTTCTCAAAGTCAAGGACTGTGTGTTTCATTTATTCCCCACCCCTTGCAGCCATGATTCCCAGCTTGGGGTTCCTGAGCTTGAAGGGACTGCCTAGTATGGTGTTTATCCATTATTAATATTTCCCAAAGCCGAACGAGGCAAAGTCAACTTCAAATCCAGTCTCTTCTGCTTTTGGTTGGAGTGAAGGCCTCTCAGTTCTGTGGCCCTGGTATCTCATGTTGATTTGAAGCTCTGATTGGTAGTTACCTCAGTGTGTCTTTGATGAATTAAAAAATGAGGAAAGGGACGAATTCTTGCTTTAACACCATTTGTTTGACTAAACGCTTTCAAATTATTTTTTGGAGGGGAGTGCAGTTGGAAACGGAATAACAGGTGGGTTAGAGAGAGCGCAGAGGTGGTTACATACTCGATCATCCATGCTTGTTGTAATGAACCCAGAGTAGATTTTGGTATTAAAATGGACTAGGAGTGCTTCCCTGCTATGGCTGTGGAAGGTTCCGGAAGAACTCAGCATAGCCCTCTCCGCCCCAGAAGCAGGCACCTCCGGAGACATTCTGAAGTCCAACTGTCACGAGGCCCCCCTGAAGGCAGCTGGGTACATGTCAGGGGCCCTGTGTGAAGGCCCGAACTCTATGCTTTTCTGGGTTGGGATGGAGGAGAAGAGGAGCCTTAGGTGTGAGCGCTGTGCCCTGAGCGCATGGTCTCCTGGGAGTATCTAGGGGGCCTTTGAGATGGTCAGAGGCAGGGCCTCCGGCGGGCTGCGGGCACCCCGGGGCTCACGTGTTCTGTCCGAGCCAAGGCCCCGCCAACCATCTGTCTGTGAGCTGCAAGACAGGAAACGTGACCTGCATCACGACAGCCCTGCCTGGTGGCGACAGGCAGTCCCAGGGGCTCTGGGAGGCGCGTGTGTGTGGGTGGGTGTGTGGTGGGGGGATCCGCCTCTGGTTCTCGTCACGGGCAGATGACCTCATCCTGCAGCTGGCCGGTTGGAGAGCTAATGAGGTGAAGAAAATCCATGGGAAATGACCGATTAAAACAAATCGTGGAAATTTTCAAGGGAACCTGGCTTTCCGAAGCATCCAGGTGGTTTTGGATGTAAGCACAGAGTCTACGTTATTGACTGGCAGTCTTGTGCATAGAATTAGGAGAGTCTACGTTGGGTTTCACTACTGACCGTAAGTCATGTTATTTAAGCTCAGTGAGCCTTGTTTTCTGGATTCATCTCCTTTTATACCTGCTTGAAACGTGTTTAAATTATAAAAAGAGGGGACTTCCCTGGTGGCGCAGTGGTTAAGAATCCACCTCCCGATGCAGGGGACACGGGTTCGTGCCCTGGTCCGGGAAGATCCCAC
>NW_021157586.1:0-1620 GCF_002837175.3 Physeter macrocephalus | reverse complement strand
CGCGTGCAGCAACGAAGACCCAACGCAGCCAAAAATAAATAAATAAATACATTTTTTTAAAAAAAGAATATACATGGGGATAATAAACCCAAATTCACATTAACAAGGGAATGAGATCTGAAGAAATATATAGATTCTTTCAGCTGATCTGCAGTGCATTTGTGGTGTATGTTTTCAGGTAATACGGCAAATGTTAAGATTTGATAAAGTTAGATGGTAGATACACAGATGTTCTTTATCAAATTCTTTATATTTGAATGCTTGAAATATTCCATAATAAAAATTACCTTAATTTTAATTTAAAAAATGTATTCACGGAGATAAATTTAATAAGAAGAAAATGTGCACATTATACATATGTCCATCAAAGTAAGTATCTCATTGTGTTGTCTTTACATAGCTGTATTTCCCATATCACCATTAGATTGTGAGTCTCTGAGAGCAGTGACTATATATTTCAATCCATCTACAGAACCCATGCTAATCCCTGGTCCAACATCTCTTGTGCCCCTGTTATATACCATATGTTCTACTAGACTCTAGGAATACAAAAAGGTCATTCAGAATCACCCCCTGCTTTTGAGAATCTTACACCTTGCAGGAGAGACGGATGAATAACTAACTGTAATTCACCAGGCTTGCTCTATGTTACACACATCGACCTGGCAGTGCGTCTTCTGCCCATAAAGTGGCAAACAGCCGTGGAGAGGCAGCATGTGGGGGGAGCTCACCTCCCACCTCCCTGGCCCACAGACATGGGACCTGAGTAAATTACACAACTTCTCTAAGTCCTATTCACGCACCAACTCTTCACAGAGCTTTAAGTAGTTAAGAAGATAATCTCATTGAAAACACCTGGTACTGTGACAGGGCAGCCAGGGCTCAATAACTGTTAGAACAGGTGCAGCAAGAACAGGTGCAGCAACTGAGGCTCAAGAAAGGTGAATGATTCATCCCAGATCAAACTACAGGGGGTGACGGATCCAGGATTCCAAACCAGGTGTGTGTTCCCAAAGGTGCCTCAGACACAGTAAGTTTCCTGGGTGCTCAGTAAATGCTTATTGAATTGAGACTTCATGTCCAGCTTAAAGTCAAGTCTTTAAGCATGGAATCATTTAAAGCATTTAACTGTTATGGCGATCATAACAGTTAGGAAGGTCAAGACAGAGAGGTCCACGGACTCCAAGACCTCACAGCAGGTGGGGCTGTCTCCAGGTCTCCCTCCTTCCACCACAGCTCACCTCCCAGGTCCACAGGCGCTCTTCTGCTCTCCCTGGATGGCACAGCTCCCTGCACACTAGCTCCTGACACTGGTGACCACTCCTCTCTCATCAAATCCATCCTCCCGGGGCGTTCGAGACACAACTTGCTCCTGGTTTCCTCCTACTTGACTGTCAGCACCCTCCCATCTCCTGCCTGGATGTCTCCTTCTCTACCCATGTGGTATTTTGCGTGGCTTTGGGAAACTGTGGACATCCTTGTGCCTCTGGAAATCCAGATCAGGCTAGGGTGGGGGCCTGGAGAGAACACCTGGAAGGGCCAGGTTATGTCACCAGAACAGAAAAGGCTCCACTGAGAGAAATGGGACATCTACCGTGTACCTAGTGGTGTTCTTGGCTT
>NW_021157585.1:0-1620 GCF_002837175.3 Physeter macrocephalus | reverse complement strand
AGGCTTTCTTCTAACAGTTTTATAGTTTTAGCTCTTAAAATTTAGGTCCTTGATCCACTTTGAGTTAATTTTTGTGTATGGTATAAAGAAGGGGTCCAACTTCATTCTTTCGTGTGGATATCTAGTTTTCTCAGCACCATTTGTTGAAGAGAACATTTTTCTTCATTGAACGATCTTGGCACCCTTGTTGAAAGTCAATTGACTGTAAACGTTAAGGCTTTATTTCTGGGCTCTCAATTCTATTCTATTGGTCTATATATCTATTGTTCTGCAAATACTACTCTGTTTTGATTACAGTCACTTTGTACCAGTTTTGAAATCTAGGTCCCTTGAAACCCCTTATGAATTCCAGGATGAGTTTTCCCATTTCTGTAAAAAAAATATATATACTGTTGGGCTTTTGATAGGGATTGCACTGAATTTGTAATCTGTATATCCCTTTGGGTAGTATTGTTATCTTAACAATATTAGATCTCCCAATTTGTGAACACAACTCCATTTATTTTTTAGGATCTCCTGATTGCCATTTTAATAGGGGATTCTTAAAAGTGGGAATGCCTACAGAACTGAAAGACTTGAATCCCTAATGGTCAAATTTGAGGTCGATGGGAAAGACTCATTTCTCTAATAGACACAGCGTAGAATGATTTCAGAAATACCACAGATTACTTCAGTAGAATCTATCCAGTGTCCCTAGGCTTGGGGGAAGCCGAATTAAAAGACAAAAGTTGTTTCAGAGCCTTTGGTCTGCTTTTCCTTCTCTATTAGTGCGCAGTTAACGAACAGTATGTGGAAATAGTAGCTTGCTGAAAGATGCTTTATTGCATGGATCACGACTCAAAATGAACCTCCTGCGATTGCACCACAGTGGCTTTAAGCATTCCTAACCATTTTCTAGGACTTTCCTGCTTTCTGCGCAGGCTAGTTTAATTCTCTCGAGGACCACCAGATGGCAGCAAGAGCACGGCTACAAAGAGTTCAGGAGTAGAGGAAAGGATGAGTGGCACATGGTGGACCTGGGACACTCACTTTGAGTGGGAAGCTGCCCGATGCCCATGGGAGGACACGCTCAACGTAAGAATAGCTATGGAATTGTTCGAATACCAACATTTTTCTATATTATGCACCTGTAACTTATATAAAATTGTACATCAACTATACTTCAATTAAAAGAAAAAGAAACAAAGGTTTACGTACAGAAAGGTGGCCATTTTTCAAAAGGCAAAATCTTTTTCGAAAATGTTCAACAAAAGCGAATGACTAAATTACATCCCCATGATGACTTAGCCATATGATGGAATATTATGGTGTTTACAAAGAACATGAGAAAGAACATGTCATTCTCATGATGACATGAGAAAGTACCCATGCTTCCGTACTAAGTGGCAAAAGCGAGACACTCTATAATATAAGCATGATGATTCCATCTGTGTAAATATACATGTATTTGTATGTATGCGTAGAAAAACAGATGGAAGGTTAACCGAGATCCTTCCTGGGTGGTAGGGATCAGGGGTGACTTTTAGAAGTGGGTTTCATTTTTTTCAAAATGCTCTAATACGCCTGAATTAAATGTATAATCTGAAAAAAATACACACACACACACACACACACACACAC
>NW_021157584.1:0-1620 GCF_002837175.3 Physeter macrocephalus | reverse complement strand
GAGACAGGGTCTTTGTGAGCTGATTAAGGTTAAAGGAGATCCTAAGGGTGGAGCCCTGATCTGATAGGGTTAGCATCCTTCTAAGAAGAGACAGGGGAAAGCTGTCTGTCTCCACCTCTCTCTCTGTGCCCCCAGTGTCCCATCCCCTCCACCTCCTGCCATGGGAGGATACGGGGGAAAACGGACAGTCTGCAAGCCAAGAGGAGGGCCCTCACCGGAAAGCCATCATGCTGGGGCCCTGATCTTGGACACCCACCCCCCAAACTGTGAGAAAACACATTTCTGTTGTTTAAGCCACTCAGTCAGTGGTATTTTTGTCAAGGCAGCAGAGCTGACTAAGACAACTCTGGCTTTTATTTTCACATTATGCAGGTTGTGCCTGGTGAATGAGGGTTACGTATTAAAGAACCTTGTGTAGAACAAAAACACAAAGTGTGCATGAGCTGAAAGGTCCTGCATTTTGGACCAACACCGGGGTCGACACGGCGGGGACGTGCGGTGACTTGAGCTCTGCTTTTCCTGGTGACCCCAAATCCCATGTCTTGCTTCTTTCTTTGAGACCATCAGCCGAGCCGGAGTGTCCCTCCTCAACTCCCTCTCTCTCCTGTCTTTGCTACTGCAGCGCATCACGTGGCTGCCATGTCACCAGTCTGATCACAGACCTTGGTGAGCCAGGCCGCACAGGAGTGAAACACCACCCAGCTGCCCCTTCCCTTTCCTGCTTGCTTGACTCACGCAGCAAAGTACAGAGTCTGAATACACACAGCAAATAATGCAGCAGTTCATGTGCCAAGAATTTTTTAAAGTTAATTCATGCAAGGAACAGAGCCTGATATGCTCAACTCTTAACAAGACCCACTCTCACTGGCATCTGGGATAAGAATTTCAAAGAATTTTATGCCTATCAAAAATCAACCTGGGGATAGAATTCCATCAGCCTAATCAGGAGCCCTGCCTTTGAAGTGCTCCTTTGTCTTTTATGCCTTTTCCTCTGGTGCCCTTATTTCATGCACAAGATGATACATACATAGGCATGTTGGGTGAGCTTGTTCAGTCTAAGAAAATTCCATCAAAGTCCAAATGGAGTGTGAAGCTAGTTAAAGGCTTTTCATTATTTCCTCACTTATATAATCAAGTTATCCAAAAAATCCAAAAAATCATATATCAGAATGCTGTTTTCAAAAGACACGATTACAAAGAAAATACTAGTCTCTAAACCTGTCCTTAATTTTAAAATGTATTCTGTTGGGATAATGACAATTTATAAACCCCCAAAAAGAAATGTAAGGTTTTTTTTAATGCATGTGATGTCAAATAGGCATAAAAGCAGAGTTTTCAATAAATACCTTTAAAAAAGGGTATTTATTGAAACGATAGAAATTGGACAAGACCGTGAGCACCCCGGGCTGTTGGACAGTGGTTGCATTTCTGTCCCATGGGTACCTAGCGTCAGTTGCCCAGTTTTCCCCATTTACCATCTTTACCTATGAGAATGACTCACTCACTTAGTAACCTATACATCATTTTCAGGCAGACAGCACAGCCAAGTAATTTGAAACCACTTGGAGAATTAAAAATCTACCATCTTGGGCTTCCCTGATGATGGCGCAGTGGTTGAGA
>NW_021157583.1:0-1621 GCF_002837175.3 Physeter macrocephalus | reverse complement strand
CACACACACACACACACACACACACACGCACACACGCACACACACACACAGTCTTGTATTCTCATGCTTACACATATTAATGAATTGCTGAAGAGGAACTACCTAGTTGGGGAGAGAACATTTATCACAGCTGCCCCTCACTGTGGGCACCCGGGGCAGTTCAGAGGATCTGGTTGTTCCTGAAGTCTGGCCTCCTCACCCTTGTTGTGGAGGAATCACCTTGCTCCTCAGGTCATATGGGACAAAATTATTATTTGCCTCAAGGGATGGTACTAAGGGGCAAAAGGAAAGATGAAACAACAAGCAAAATAAGACCCTACAAACATCAGATAGATAGAAATGCTCTTTGTCTCAAGGCTGATCATCAAAGTCGATGCACATATCACCATAGGCTGGTGAACCTCTCAGTGGCACAGACCCCAGGGCTTGGCTTGGGCTAGTCCATGAAAGTTTGACCCTCGGGTTGAGGTAAGTGGAAGGTGGCAGCACAGCACAGCCTATCAGGGGGTCTCCTTTTCCTCAGAAACTGTTTCCTTTTCTGTTCTTTGTTAGGGGCCCACCCTCCCACCATGTTCCTCTGCACCTTGGCTTCAGCATATCTTCCTGTTGTCCACGGCCCATGTCTGGTCTTTCATCTGGGCTGCCCCTCTCACCCAAGTCCCCAAGACAGCTCTACAGAAGCCAGCATACCATGGGCTGTTCTACTACCCTCAAGTCTGCTCCTGACACGGTTGCTCTGTGCTCCCAGTACTGGAAGCCTGTCTGACTACTCCTATTTTTACATGCTCATCTGACCCTCCTGAGCTCTCTGCTATCTCTTCCTGTTTCAGCAGCCCCAGCTCTCATTCTCTGCTCATTGACCAAGTTCTGACAGGCATGTTCTGGGCCCCAACAGTGATCAAGTAAGTGTCTCTTCTCCCCAGCACGTGACAGCTCCTCCTTGCCTCTCAAGTCATAGATAAGGACATCAACTGCTCCCCGAAAGTGTACATGCATCCCCTCATACCCACAGCCAGCCACCTCACACATGTCAAGACTCTCCCAGATGGAACGTCAGCCCAATCTTCACTTCTGAGAGTGTGCTTACAGGCTTACTTTCCCAGGCAGGCAAACACACACCCAGGTGTACACACTGGTACACTTGGCCCACTCACCATATGTACAGCCCAGAAACACACCACATACACTTCGACACCCACAAGTATATCTTAAAAATATGTAGGCACCTTGTACTCACACGTCCCCGCCCCACCACCCCGCATATATATATCCACAAAACGAGAGAGAAAATCTTTGGGGGGATGCGGCACCCAGAAATGTGCACATGCACAGATACCTAGCAAATAACACACATTACAAAAAAGGTATACTCACTAAGACAAACACACACACATGTGGGCGCACGCATACACACAAACACACACACGCGAGGAGAAGCAAGTTATGTCTACCCAAACTATCCAAATTTTGAGAAAGAAGGAAGGTTAACGATGCATTTCTAAGCCTCTGGTTCTTCAGTCTCCCCAGGCCTAGAGTACATAGATGTGAAGCTAGTGATCTGACAGGCTTTCTCTTTCTCTTTCACACACACACACACACACACACACACACACACACACAC
>NW_021157582.1:0-1622 GCF_002837175.3 Physeter macrocephalus | reverse complement strand
GGGGGTACGGGGAGCAGGGCATTTGGGGTTGGGTGGGGGGAGAGGGACGGAGGGAAAGAGAGACGGAAGCCAGGGGAGAGTGTCATGTTCCAGCAGCCAAAGGAGGAGGGGTTAAGAGCAGGAGGGATGGTCATCACTGCCTGCGGGTTCTAGAAAGATGAGGATGCAGAAGCATTTATGGGATTTAGCAGTGAATGGCCATGGGTGACTTGACAAGAGTGGTTTCAGTGACGTGGAGGGAGGCAGACTTCGGTGGGTCACGGAGTAACTAGAAGGCTGGGAAACGGAGGCACCGTGGATGGAAGCAGATGTGGCTCAGAAGGGAGAGGTATAGGAGGACATGCAGTTGAGGGGGAGACTGTAGGACGGGAGAGACTATGGATGCTTGTAGATCAAGGAGGATGAGCCACAGGAAGAGGGCGAAAACCCCAGAGAGAAGGAAGCAGCGGGCGGAGCAAGACAGCTCTTGGGAATCCGGGGTGGGTCCTCTAGTGAGGTGAGGGCGCGGTGGTGTGTCTGCAGCTCAGAGGGGCTTTGACAGTCCTGATGTACCGGCCCTCCCTCCCCACTCCCTGCCGTTTCCCCCTTCTTGAGGCACACCGACACTAGGCTGGGTGCTCAGATCGATTGGCTGGGGACTGGCTGGGCTCTGCAGAAGAGGCTGGACAGAAGCTCTTGTGTCACGGAGTGTCAGAGGTGTGGAAGGGGGAGGGCAGGGGTGGCTGGGCCAGGTGTGGAGATCACTGAGGGCGGCTGTAAGCTGGACATGAGTCTTAATGGCGGGAGGTTCCAAGCAGCAGCTGGCGTGCCAGCTCTCCAGGCATCATCGAAGGGTTTACGAGGACCTTGTCTACTTGTGGAAGGACTCCAGCCCGGTGCTGAGAGTGGGAGCAACATGCACCAGCGATCCCACCCAGGAGGGTACTGGGGAGAGCTGGGCAGGGTCTCAGCGTCCTGGCCGGGGAGCCTGGAGTTCTGGGCGGGGCTCCAGCCTGAGAACTAGAACTGAAGTGCCAAGTGAGGTCCTTGACATAGAAGCCAGGCCCATGTACCAGGCCATGGGGAGGGGGTGGAGCCTGAGGGCGTGGAATGCCTGCTCCCGGCCTGCTGGGTGCCAGCGGCCAGCAGTGCCATGTGGGACTACCCTCCCACAGGAGATCGGCGGCAGGCATCGCCAGAATGATCGCGGCAGGGGCGAGGTGGGGGAGGGACCAAGGAGTGACCCTAACACCTGCAGTGTGCGCCGAGCCACCTCTCAGAAGGGCTATCAGGGGTTTGGGGGAGACCCCCAAGATGAACCCAAAGGTGCTCTGGCTCAGGTGAGACTTATGCTGTCCCGGACGAGGTAGGACAAACAGAACCTAGGGGACCCAGCAGACCTGGGTTGGAATCCTGGCTACCGTTACTAGCTGTCTGACCTTGGAAATTTCTTAACTTTTCAGAGCTCCTTCTCCTCTTCTGTAAAATCAGGGAGCAAATCTCTATAGCCAGAGTCATTGTGAGAAATAAGCGAGATGAAGTTTGGAAAGACCCAGTCATGATGGATGGCAGCTCATAGTGGGGTCTTCATAAGTGATACTCCTCTCTCTTGCCTCCTGAGAGATGGTGTTGTGACCTTGTTA
>NW_021157581.1:0-1622 GCF_002837175.3 Physeter macrocephalus | reverse complement strand
GTTCTAGGCACATTGCATCAATTATCTCAATCCTCAAAGTAACGCTATGAGGTGAATACTTTTATTATCCTCATTTTAAAATGAGACAAAATAACTCACCGAAAGTCACATAGCTAGTAAGTGGCAGAAACAAGATTTGACACAAGACTGCCCTTCCTCTTAATCATTGTAAACCTGACCAATCAGAGAGGTGAAGAAATTGTAATAGACATTTACAAGTGCCTACCCAACTCATGCATCTTATCTGAAAATACATCTAACCTATAGCTTCTGCTGAAGCACTGGGTCTAAGTAGGTGTTTTGTACCACATGACTCTCCTCTTGACTCTGATGATTGACCCAAGGGTGGACACCTGCCTCAAGAGAGAGGGACCCCCTCCATGGCCTGGGAATAATCAAGGAGGTATCCTCTCTTGGACATTGGAAGTTGGGGTGTGGGTCAGACAGATGGTGGGGGTCTTTGAGCTATGTATAAACAGATGAAAGCCAGACAAATTTCTGAGGAAAGATCTTTCCAAGTAGAGAGAACAGCGAGTGCAAAGGCCCTGGGACAGAAACATGTTTGGCATGTTGAAGAAGTAGCAAGAAGACCTCTGTGCTTGGAGTGAAGTGGGTGAAGAAGAAAGTGGAAGGAAGAAAGGACAAAGGAGTCAGGAGTAAATCAGGTATAGCCTGTAGGCATGCTACTGACCTCGGATTTTAGTAGAAGTATGATGAGAAGCCATTAGAGGGTTTTGGTCAAGGAGAGGTAATCTGAAGCATATTTGAAAAGCATAATATGGTTGCTGGGTGGAGAACGGATGATAGGGGCACAAAAATGGAAGCTGGGGGAGCAGTTAGGAAGCTCTTGTGTAGGTCCAGGTGAGAGACATAGGCGTTTTGGATCACATTATTGTGGAGGTGATGGGAAGTGATCTAATTCAAGATAGAGCCAATGGGATTTATTCTTGGAGTGGATGTTGGACATGAGAGGAGTTATGGATGATTCCAAAGGTTTGTTGCCAACAAATTTTGGCTCCCTGTGCACCGATGCTGAATAGAAATACGGAGACAGAGATTTGGAGGATAAGAAATAGAGGCTTTTTATTTTCTTTGCCAGGCAAAGGGAAGACACAGCAGGCTAGCACCTCAAGAACTGTGCCCTCCTCCTCTGGGAATCGGAGAAGATTTTATACACAGGGCTTGCAGTCCCGGATATATTATAAGGATCAAAGTAGTGAAGGTCTTGCATTCTTTTTTTCCCTTGCATTACTTCAAAACAGTCATAGCTGGCGTCAGGCAGCCCGGTAATTGGGGTCTGGCAGCCTGGTAATTGGGTCCGTTTGTCTCTGGTTTATGGGCCGGCGACCTTCTTTCTGAAACGCAAAAGCTACAGGGCAGGGATTTGTTACAAGGGGACATAGGGAATGTACTCGCGCGCCAGGATGTAATAAGGTTAGGGAGTGACAGGCACAGGATGTAACTCACACAGAGTCAGGGGTGATAGGTGCAGAATGTAATTTACATAGCGTCAGGGAGTGAGGTTAGCTTTGTGAAGTACAAATCTAGTTACAGACACTACAGATAAGTGACAGTTAAAATAAAACTAGGAGTGATTAACTCTTTCAGGCCAGGTTATGTTT
>NW_021157580.1:0-1622 GCF_002837175.3 Physeter macrocephalus | reverse complement strand
AAAGAGGAAGTTTGTGAATAAAATAGGGGCAAAACTTTAAAAATTGCCTGAATACTTGGTCCATTGTTGGGCCTATCAGACACTTGCTTTTATGTCCTTTAGGAGTTGTGTAATGCTTTCTTTGTGACTATTTGAAAAGGGAAGTGGAACCATCTACTGCAGAGTACACGGCACTGAAGAGATGCAGGGTGGCTTCCCGGGGGAGCTCTGAGATTTAGCAATGTGTGATAACGTCACTTCTGACCCCAGCCTCTTGTTAGGGGTCAGACAGGACAGAGAAGTCCTTTCTCAAAGTGCCCCGGGAGCAGTCGTCACAATTTCAAATTCTGTCCCCTCTCTGCCTTATTAGATTTTGCTGGAAGCCCTGTGGTTTGAGGGCAGAGGGAGGACACCCTCTGAAAACCTGTGGGCACTGGCCGGAGAATGGCATTTCTTGAAGGAATAGACGTTACAGATGATGTGGAAATAAGACCACAATTTTTGTCACAGTCATTAAAATGGTGATATGATTCCGAGAACTCTCAGCAGAGAGCTTGTTTTGAGAACCATCCAGAGACAGGGAAGTGGCCCCTGCTTCCCTTGCTGCCCCGCCTTTGCAAGGGCCACGTGCTCCACAGGCTGACCTCAGCCTTTGGACGCCGGTGGGCTCTGCAGGGTAAGTGGTTTGTGCAGGCCGGCCTGTCTGCTTCAGCACCATCTCCCCAGACATCAGCAGAACGTGGTCCCTCTAATAAGGTCACCCTGTATCGAAGGAGCAGCAGGGGTGGAGCCCTCCTTTCAGCAGCCACATGGACCTGACACCACCACGGGGCGTGTTTGGGTAGGTTGTGCTGCCGGCGAGGGTTCCAACAGCATCTGTCGGAGCCGGATCGTACCTTTCCTGTTCCCTTCACGCTTTAAGCCAGTCTCTCCCAGAGGCATCGTGTGTCCCCCATCTGAAGGCTCACTGATCGTCTTCTAGGAATCAACGCTGTGTCTCAGTCTGTTTTCTGAATCAGGGGTGAAGATACACCCCCTGTTGAGAATGCTGGACTTCATGAATCAGCCCTCTCCAGGTGAAAAACTGTCATTTCTTTGCAGGGAAAGGTGCATGTCTGGCAAAAGCTTATGTATCTGTATCGCCCAGAACCTCCAGGGAAGTGGTTCTTATTACCTGTGGGCCTTGGCCCCTCTGTGAAGCTAATATAAGCTACAGACGTTCTCCCCAGAAAAGTACAGAGGGAGCCCCAAGTGCAAAGTCGGTGGAGTCCCTTCCACGGCCCCAGGTTAAACAGCCCCCGTCTGAGCCTGTGTTCGCCAAACTCAGGGGCGCCCGGATGGATTGCGAAAGGAGGAAGCCTTGCATTTCAAAGTTTGCTTTTTCACTCTGTGTCTGCTCCCTATATGCTCAGTACCTATTTAAAGAATAGGAATTCTTTAATTTGTCTTAGTCTGCTCAGGCTACTGTAACAAAAAATACCACGGACTGGGCGGTTTAAATGACAGAAATTTATTCCTCACAGTCCTGAAGGCGGGAAGTCCAAAGTCAAGGTGGCAACCAGTTAAGTTCCTGGTGAGGCTGTCTTGCCTACTCGCTGTGTCTTCGCATGATGGAGAGAGAGAAGAGAGAGAGAGAGAGAGAG
>NW_021157579.1:0-1622 GCF_002837175.3 Physeter macrocephalus | reverse complement strand
TCAATTTTATACACATCAGTGTATACATGCCAATCCCAATCGCCCAATTCATTCTATCTGATGTATGTTACCTTTAGAGACGCTTTATAAAAAAATTTCAGTCATGTTATATGATACTTAGTTTTAAGTATTTTAAGTTTCTCCAACCTCCCAGAGGACTGACCTAGGAGTCAGGAGAATTAGCTTCTAGCATAGGCTCTGTCACTTCCTAATGATTTGATCTTCTGCAAGACATAACATTTCTGTGCATCAATCCACTCCTCTGTAAATGAGGAGCTGGATACTAGATGATCTCCAAAGTCCTTTCTAGTCCTAACATTCTATTCTGATTCATCAATCTCTCCATCAAATGATACTAACCATAAATAGAAATTTAATAAGAGTCCTACTTAAAAGAACCCTAGAATTCTGTTCCGGAGAATCTCTAGCCAGATAATTAAGCATCCCTAGTTAATGTCTTTAAAGTTAGGAAGTTCACTGATCAGATTCCTTTAAAGCTGGACACAGCTGTATACTCAAAGTCAGTTGTGTTTCTATCTGTATGACATTTGTGCGTTTTAAAAATTCAGACCTAATAGTGTAATTTTGCGTGGATTAATTTTTATATATAGTCTCTCATATATTCATATATACATATTAACACACACATGTATATATATGTATGTGTATATAGATATACATACACACAAATGAAGATAATGCATGTAAAGTGCATAGCATGATGCCTGATACTTGCAATTGTGCAGTAAGTAGTTCATATTAAGGACTAAACAAAATTTGGAAAAAATATTCTTAAACAAGTGTTCTGTAATGTACTGTTGTTTCTCAGATCATCTAAGAATTATTAAATCATTAAAACAACCAAGTTATATAAGATGAAATGAGAAGGAAAACACAATACTCTAAATCTTGAGTGCTTTAATTGCTATAAAATATATCAGTGTTTCTTAAATGAGCTATATTGAGTTAATCAAAGTTAATAATATATAGCATTACATACCTGATTTTACAACTTGAGAGACTTCCTTTCCAGATATATGAGCCATGTGTCCCAATATAGAAAAAATAGCAAATCCAGCGAACACACTAGTGAGGCAATTTGTCAAACAAATTACAATGGCATCTGAGAAGCAGTTGTTATTGAACTTATTGTAAGATGACAGAGCAACTAAACCACCCCAAGCCACTGACAAGGAATAAAATATCTGTGTGGCAGCATCTTTCCAAACCTACAAGAGAAAGTAATATTTTAAAACACACTCTTAATTTTTCATTTGTATAAAATATTTCATATATACAAATGAATAAATATTCATACAAGAACAAAATAAATACCCAAGTACCCACTACTCAGCTTAAGAAATAAAATGTTACTCGTCTATTAAAGCCTCCCTGTGCCCCTTCCTGATCATATCACTCTTCCAACCTCAGTGGTAACTGCTATCCTGACTTCTGTGTTTATCATTTCTTCAATTTTCTTTACAATTTTACTAACCTAAACAATATGGCATTTAGCTTTACATGTTTCTGAATTTATAGAAAAGTTTCCTTAAAGCATGTAAACTTATACAACCTGCTTTTTCCATTCAGTAGTGTATGAGATTTATCCATTATCAATTTGA
>NW_021157578.1:0-1624 GCF_002837175.3 Physeter macrocephalus | reverse complement strand
GGTCTTGGCACTTTAGCGAAGGCACTTTTGTGAGAGCAACACTTAACCCGGTGAAAAATCCCTGGAGGTTTCAGCTGACTCTGGCCCAGCTAATCCTATGTCCAAAGATGCAATCTGTACAACTGAGTGCTATGGAATGAGACTGAGTTTATTCTAGATGCATCTCTACGATTCCATCATAATTGCTGAAATATAGTATGTTTTTGATTTTTTTCATGACACTTTGAAAATAGTTTTAATATTTTGCTATTGAAAAACATACATACCTGGAAAACTTCCCATCATTCATAAAACAGAAAATAATCCAGTGTTGATTTGATTACCCTGTCACTTCTAATTATATGCTGTTGATCTTGCCTAATTACTTAATATCGCTGAGGCTGAAATAGGTCACAATGTAGCAATAGGGTGCTAGTTCATAGAAGACATTTCCAGTAGATTTTGAAATACAGTTTAGAAATATAGTAAAATATTACTTATTTTTCGCTTCTTCTCTTCTATTTTTTCACCTTTATATGTCTTAAATCGAACCTTAAACGTTTCTGGAGTTCCAATTTCATTGTGCCTTAACATTTTAAAAAAATTGAATACATGCATTACAATAAAATAATTAAATGCATGCATTACAGAATTAGTTAATAATTGTTTTTATTCTGAAGGACATGTAGAATTAGTAATAATTAAGTTTTAGGTAGTTTCCCAGACTGAGAAGAAATGTTTCCTTTCCAGACATCTAAGACAGGTTTTCTCAGTATATGTAGAGCAGTCTGGGATCATAACATAGAGTTAAACATGTTTCAGTAATCATTAAACAATTTCTGACCATGCATGTTTATGATTATCCTACATCAGGGTCTTGAAAATTGTGATCAGCATTTATCGTGTACACACCTGGAGGAGAGACAAATTTCTATTCATTTCTTTGTACAGTGCCCAGCTTCAAACACAGTAAAGTGTTCTAGCTGACCAGGTTGTATATCCGTTGGCATGTAACATTCATTAATAGCCCAGCCTCAGTGGTCTGGAAATCAAGGATTAGGATTAGAAATGCCTTTTCTCACTATTACCCTTGATGACCCACCTACAAAATAATTGCTCATTAATCCTACTACTGTGGACATTGCTTGTTTAGAGTCCAAAGAAAAACATACATACAAGAGAATACAATAGCAGAGTCTCAAAGTGGGCATCGAGACTGCTGCCTGCAGGCTCAGAAGGGATCACAATATTGGCTGAAATAACCAGTCTTGATTATCAGGAGAAATTAGTACTGCTATTACACAATAAAACAAATGGAATAAGATATGTCTGAAGCCCAGGGAATCATCTGGGTTGCCTCCTAGTAGTACTTCCATGCTAGTGGTAAATTTAATGAAAGTTATAATATGTAGGCAAAGTTACTAATACATTCAAGATTTAAAGTTTAGGTCTCCCCACCCCAGTTATAGAACCACAGCCAGCAGGAGATCAGACTGAAGAAAAAGAGCATATAACGGATTATGAAAAATAAGATCATAATTACTGACTAGGACTTAATGGCTGTTTGCATTTATTCATACATATAAATTAACTATTATCCTTTATTTTTCCTCTAACATTTCCATATTATCTTTTTTTTTTTTTT
>NW_021157577.1:0-1624 GCF_002837175.3 Physeter macrocephalus | reverse complement strand
GAGTGGGCTCTGCGTCCCTCACCTCCCGGGCGTGGAGTGACACCCCGAGCCGAGCCGTCCCGGGGAGCTGAGAGAGGGAGAGAGCCAGGAGGAGAGCGGGACCCAGCAGAGCAGGAGGCCAGAGGCTTCCCCGCTGTGTGGGCGCGCAGGGCAGAGCGGGTCGGCAAGGGGTGAGGGGAGGCCCTGCGGGGCTGTTCTGAGAGCCCAGAAGGGCCGCTCCCCCGCCGCCCGCCCCTCAGGAGCTGGCCGAGAAGCACCAGAAGACCCTGCAGCTGCTGCGGAAGCAGCAGACCATCATTCTGGATGACGAGCTGATCCAGTGGAAGCGGCGGCAGCAGCTGGCGGGGAACGGAGGGCCCCCCGAGGGCAGCCTGGACGTGCTACAATCCTGGTAATGGGTGTGGGGGGCCGGGCGGGGGCGGCAGGGGCTCAGCGTGGTGCCACCGGCTGCTGTCCTGCTCCTGTGTTTACGTGAGCAGCCGGCTCCCTCTGTCGGGGCACAGGTCTTATTTCACCAGTGGTCTGGTTCCTGCTGCAGGCTTTGGTGCCCCCGTCCTGTGCCACCTTCCCCGGGAGGGGCGTCCCTGGGTGAGGGAGTGCGGTGGGGCCAGGTGTGCCGAGTGACGCTCAGGCTGGTTGGACCCAAGTCAGGGTCGCTCCTGTGTGTTTCTTTGTGTTTCTGGAAGGCAGGGCAGCCGTGCTCTGCTCAGTGGACAGGACAGGCCAGGCGGCTAAGGCGCCGAGCCTTCCTGGGGGTGGAGCTGGGTCTGGGCCTTCTCCCCAGCCTGGGAGCCGTCCGGCTTCTGGCCTGGAGGAAGCGGGTGAAGGCTTTGTCCTTCCCTTCGGCCTCGGGGCTCCTGTGCAGGTGTGAGAAGTTGGCGGAGATCATCTGGCAGAACCGACAGCAGATCCGCAGAGCTGAGCACCTCTGCCAGCAGCTGCCCATCCCCGGCCCCGTGGAGGAGATGCTGGCTGAGGTCAACGCCACCATCACAGACATCATCTCAGCCCTGGTGACCAGGTGCTTGCTGCCTCTTGGCCACACCCAGGGCCCCTGCGGTCGGCCTGGGTCGCGGGCAGCAGGGTCTTTACAGACAGGGCGCTCTGGCTGAAACCCTTCCGTCTCTGCCTCACACCCTCTTCCCATCCCCCTCTGCCGCCTGTTGCTGTGGCCTCTTGCTGTTGACCTTGCCCAGTTTCTCTCGTGGACACTGGATGGGCCTGTTCCCTGCAGCCCGTTTCAGCTGTCGAGTTCATCTCACTGCCTCCCCTCCTGCCAGCTCCCCCGACTCGCAGTGGCCCCCCACCCCGGGAGACCGGGGGCTGTGCCACAAGCCCTTCTTTCGCCTGCTGTGCCCCGCGCAAGGCGGCCTCCCCACGCGGAGGGAGGGACCGGAGCGCTGTCCCCTGAGGCGTCACCTGGTCACTTGTGTCCCCGCAGCACGTTCATCATCGAGAAGCAGCCCCCTCAGGTCCTGAAGACCCAGACCAAGTTCGCAGCCACCGTGCGCCTGCTGGTGGGCGGGAAGCTGAACGTGCACATGAACCCCCCCCAGGTGAAGGCCACCATCATCAGTGAGCAGCAGGCCAAGTCGCTGCTCAAGAACGAGAACACCCGCAAGTA
>NW_021157576.1:0-1624 GCF_002837175.3 Physeter macrocephalus | reverse complement strand
ACCCTTCCAGCTGCCTTGGTGACCTGAGCATGGCTCCCTCAACCCCAATCCTTGCCCCTATCCCCAGATTTGTGGCCCTGCTGGTATCAGCTTTCAGCAAACTCTCACCCAGGGTCCCGTCCCTACCATTCATCCCTGAGGCCATCCTTGGACACCCCATTCCTTTGCAAACTCCCCTAAGACTGAGCATCTCCCAGTCTCAAACAATCCCCCATCTCCAAACCCTCGAGCCCCCATCCCGTTGGTAAGCTCCTTGCCCCATTTCTGAAACATCCAGGCTGCCATATACTTGGAAACCTCCCTTCACCATCCACCATCCTGAACTTTCGACAATGCTCCTCTGCAAGGCCCTCCCATCAAGCAATCTATAGAACCTCAGGCACCCATTTCTCAATCTTTAAGCACCCCTCTACCACAATCACTGGTTCCCCAAGCCCCAAACCCCAGATTGGAAGCTGCCATCTCCATCTTCAGTGCCTGAAGTCTCAGTAAGAACAGGGCCAGACGAGGGTAAGTTGCTTACACTCTCTGGGCCTCCTCCTAATTTATAAAACTGGGGTAGTAATTGTGCCTTGTGTTGCCTTATTTCTCATTCCACAAGCCATACGTAAGAGGTTTACACAGCATTATACAAAGAAAGCATCTTGGTTTCTCTGAAGAGAAGGTGGGCAGATGTAGCCATCTTATGCTGGGGACTGCTGGGGACCCCTGGGAGCACACACATCAGCTGGACTCCCAGGGGTGGCCAAGAGGGACAGAGCAGATCCCAGTTCAGGCAGGCAGATGCCCAGAAAGGCCAGTGATCCTGGTGACCAGCACTGCCCTGCAGGATTGGTGAGGTCCCTGGGGGAGGGAAAGGGGACTGGGCACTGGAGGAGAGCGTGGCAAGGCTTCCCAGTGGAGGAGAGGATATGAATGCCTAGGGCTCAGCCTTGGTTTTTCTCCTCAACCCAGTTCTCTTGGGAAGACTCAGGAAAAGAAAGCAGCTTGGACTCATCCCCACAGACAGAAGCACTTTGGTTTACAATTCTGCAGGGACAACCATCCATCGTCTGCATATAAACATGCGTTTTCAGAAATGGAAGAACGCAGGGTTGAAGCCTTTGAATTGGGCCTTGATAACATGCAGTCACCTTCCAGGTGGACAAAAGGCTGGGAAAGGCCTCCTAGAAAGAGGGAACAGCATAGGCAAAAGCACGGAGATGGGAATAACAGTGGGCATATTTAGGGAGCTGTGAAAGCCCCATTCGGTCACAACAAGAACAGGGCAGAGCAGTGAAGGAGGTCCAGTGTGTTCCCCCACAGACAAGGTCAGGTCAGAGATGGGAGGGGCATGGGACTACAGGAGGAAGGAAAGCAGGGACCATTCAGCCCTTTCAACTCCAACAAAACCAGGACCCTGAAAGGTGGATGAGAGAGGTTGCACAGCCTGCCAGAATGGACATCAGGACACAGTGTGTTTACATCCCATAATGAAACAGTCATGGACCAGATGCCTGTTGGGGGTAAGCTGCCTGAGACTCCCACTGTTGTTGGCTGACTGTGCGATCCTGGGCCCCTCCCATCCTCAGTTTCTTCCTCCACAAAGTGGTGGCCACAGGCCTTCTCTCACAGCTCCCCATTC
>NW_021157575.1:0-1624 GCF_002837175.3 Physeter macrocephalus | reverse complement strand
TTTTTTTTTGGTCCATTGTAGGATTCGGATGGGCCATTACCCCTCAAAAACTGTCCTTGGGATCATTAGATTAAGGATTTTAAATAAATGAACACCCTGAAGAGGAATATTAATCATTTTTTTTCTTGAGGATGATGAGTCTTATGAAAATATTTGATGAAAAGAATTTGATATCTGGGGCTTCCCTGGTGGTCCAGTGGTAAAGATATCTGCCTTCCAATTCAGGGGATGCGGTTCGATCCCTGGTTGGGGAACTAAGATCCCACATGCCGAGGGGCAACTAACCCCGTGCGCCACAAGTACAGACCTTGAGCGCCTCAACTAGAGAGCCCGCGTGCCACAAAGTACAGAGCTCAGACACTCTGGAACCCGCTCGCCACAACTACAGAGACCACTTGCCTTGGAGCCCACACGCCACAACTAGAGAAGAGAAAACCCCCACGCCACAAGTAGAGAGAAGCCCACGTGGTCCAATGAAGAGCCTGTGCATCGCAAGGAAAGATCCCGCATGACTCAGTGAAGATCCCACGTGCTGCAACTAAGACAAGACGCAGCCAAAAACAAACAAATAAATAAATAAATAAATAAACAAAATCATTAAAAAAAAAAAAAGAATTTGATTTCCAAGGAGACCAGGAAAAACTAACACCTAATCACCTGCAATTCGATGTGTCTGTGTGGTATCTCAGGATCATCTTACACACCCGGAACAAAATTTTCAATGAGAAGGGCTCTTGGTCAAGTCTTATACATTTTCAAAGACAGCATCATGGGCCAGTTTAAAAACACAGCACTTTTAGAAAGCCATTTATTTTCTCTCGTGTTCAATGTGGCTACTTCAAATTCCCAGTGTTTGCACATAAGACACAGAAAATCTTTTACAAACTTGTTCTTGCAAACTGGTCCCATACACAGTGCACTCTGTGAGAAGTCATTTGAAGAAAGGTACAACTCTAAGATATATTTAATTGTGCTTGGATGTTGAACATCTGGAAATTCAGAAATCAAGCAGGAGCATTACTAAACAATGTTCAAAAGGCACTGCAGTTGGGTTGTGGAGTGAAGACTGCGAGCCCAAGGATGACTGACATGCAGGAAATCTAAGAAAGAGAGGAATAATGGGGTTTGATGTTGAAGAAGATAAGACCAAACGAGTACATGTGATTATTGACTTCAGAAGATGATTAAGGAGAAAGGGCACCTAGTGTGCAACCATGACCTAATGGTGTGGTTTACCGAAATGATGAACTAAGGGAAAGAGCTTTACTGCTTAAATAACAAATGATGATAAGCATCAAGTCAGAGAAAGTAGTATTACTAGGACAAACATACCCCATTCAACATTTCTCAACGTTAATTGTGTCATGGAAATCATTTGAAAACAGAATCGAGGGCCCAAACACTGCATGGAAATAATTAAAGCGAAATGTTCAAGAAACAGTACCTTATCCAAGGTGGAAGAAACTGAAATAACTATTCTGACTGGTTCAGATTAATCTTACTTGTTTTTTTTCCCCCAGGAGTACATTCTCCTGTTTTTGAAAAACGGAAACCTTCATGACTTGCACCTCAGCATCATGGGGATGCTGGAAGTGTCCAATCAGAGCAGCCCAAGCACCACTCT
>NW_021157574.1:0-1625 GCF_002837175.3 Physeter macrocephalus | reverse complement strand
TGCATCGGCAGGCGGACTCGCAACCACTGCGCCACCAGGGAAGCCCCCTAAAATTTTGTTTTATGATTATGTAAAACTTATATGCTTCCAAAGTCAAGTTTACAAAACAAAGCACAGTCAGAAGCCTTGCTTCTCTCCCTGCTCCCATCAGCCTCGCACTGCCCTCACCCTACTGGTAGCCATTTATCAATGCTATGGTTTCTCCCTCCTTTTTGAAAAATCTGAGTGAACGTCAATGAACAGTAGTTCTGTCTCAATTGCCTTGCATTTTGGCGTTTTTCCCTTCAGTGTCCTGATGATATCTCCTCAGCAGTGTCTAGGGTTGTCCCTTTCTCCTTTTAGCAGCTGCATTCGCCTCTCTTGTGAATGTGCCATAGTGTATTCAGCCAGTCTGCTATGACTGGACGTCTGTTACCATTAAAGTTAATGCTGTAATGAGTAGATTTATATGGCTCTTTTCATAGTTTTGCCAGTTTACTTTTAGGGTGGATGCCTAGAAGTGGACATTTGTAATCTGTTTTTGCTGTACGTTGCCCAGCTCCCTTCCACAGGGTTGTAGGATCTTGCATTTCCACTGGTGATGTTTCCTCACAGCCTTGTGAACCAAGGATGTTGTCAAATATTTGGTATTTTGCCAATTCTGCCAAGCAAGAAATGGCATCGTGGTATGGTTTCCTTTTGCATCTTTCTTGTGGGTGCGGTTGAGCATCTTTTCATATGCTTAAGTGTCACTTTCACTTACTTGTTGGTCTCTTCCCTCTGATTTTAGAAGCACTATCATATTAACCGTTTGTGACATAAGTTGCAGATTTTTAAAAACTCTGTTTTTAACACAAATTTATCACTTGTTGAAGGTTAAAAATTGCAAAAAAAAAAAAAGCCCTTACAGTCTTTTTTGATGTAACCTGACAAGTTATAATCAATCAATCAATCAATTTGATACCAGAGAGATGGTTGTAAAGGTTAGACTTCAAAATCACCTTTAACTTATATTCTGTTAACCTGATTTCATTAACTTTCATCATTCAATTCATCCTCAACCTACTTAATGTGTACAACTTAGGATACTTAGAAACACCCTGTTCAGAGAAGAGAAATGGAAATTTCTTAGGGGGAAATACACTATAAGGCTTGACAGTACATTGATTTTTTAAAATATTTGACTGCTGTGTCTTTTTTAAAGGTTTTATTGAGGTATAAATTGCACATATTTTAATTGTTCAATTTGACATAAATATACGCCTATGAAACCATCCCTGCAGTTGAGACAATAAACATATCTCCAACAGCCTTAAATGCATTCCCTTCCCCATTGCTGGCAAGGGATCTACTGTCCTCTAGCTTAGTTTGCATTCTCTGTAGTCTTACATATGTGGGGTCCTAGAGGAGTTATTATTTTGGGGGTGAGTGGGCCTGGCTTTTTTTTTTTTTTTTGGCGGCTCACCGGCTCCTTAGTTGTGGCATGTGTACTCCTTAGTTGCAGCCGGCGGAGTTCTTAGTTGCAGCTCACGTGCTTCTTAGTTGCGGCTTGCCAGTTCCTTCGTTGCTGCATGTGAACTCTTGGTTGCAGCATGCGTGTGGGATCTAGTTCCCTGACCAGGGATCGAACCCGGGCCCCCTGCATT
>NW_021157573.1:0-1625 GCF_002837175.3 Physeter macrocephalus | reverse complement strand
ATCACCTGGGCCTTGTACTGTCTCCTGGACTGTGGGCAGCAAGGGCTTCCTGTAACCAGGTAGCCTTGGCTCGGGCCTTGCTCCCATCCTCGGACCCTGTCTTTATCGTGTGTGTTTATATTTTGCTTATTTAGTTGTTGTTTTGGAATAATGACTTGTTTTTCATGTGCAGAGTTCTGGTCTCATTCTTCTCTGGGTGTCCCCATCTCTGAGAGCAGCAGGAGTCAGACATGTCCCCACAGCCAAGGGGGCCCTGCACACAGGATTCTCAGTAGTATCAAGGGAGCAATTTTCAGCCTCATCCAGCTCTTGCCCTCCTTCTAGAGATGTTTGCTGGATTCTTCTTTCCAACTTTTCCCCATCCTTTAAAAGGAACCAGATTCTGGAATTAGCAAAGAGAAGGGACCCAATAGTCTCTCATCTTGACTTAATTCTTGCTGGATTTCTCTCTTCTCTGCAGCCCGGCCCCTCTTCTGCCCTTAGATCTTCTAAGCCTAGTGCTGACTCCAATCCAAACTGATGGATTTAGAAAGCACAGTGTAACAGTCATGGTACGTTGGAATATAGGACGCATAAGTGCAGGATATTCTTTTCTGAAGAGAGAAGGAGCGTGGTGTGTGGTGTGCAGACTGATTGGTGTGGGAGGGAGGGGAGATCAGCCCTTGTGAGAAAAGTACAGGCGGCATTGATGTCATTGCGAATGGATGTTGTGCTGTAGCTGCCACAAGACAGCATGAGGCCTGAGGTCACGTTAGTAAAGACACTGTCTCTAGAATAGGGAGGTGCTCTACACTGATCATTCATTCAATTGATATTTTTGTGTGCCAGATACATGACACACTATTTTTGCATCTAGGAAACCTCAGGGAACTAACAACAGACAAAACTTGTCAGCCATGTGGAGTATATGTTCTAGGGGAAAGGGCAGAGTGTGCACTATGAGACTAGTAAGTGAGGGAAGTGTTTACATTAAAAGTTGGTAAGTGCTGTGAGGAAGGTGACCCAGCGTGTAAGTGTGTGGGGACAGGGATGATGTCTGTTTTACTAGGGTGGTCAGTGCGGGCCTCATTGAGAAGGTGACCTTTGAGTAAAGATGCGAAGGACAGGAAGGAATGTCCACGAGGATGTCTGGGGCAAGTCCTCTCCAGGCAGGGGAGCCTCCAGTGCCAGTGCACTAGGGCAGGAGAGTGTCTGCGTGTTCAAGGAAGAGTGAGGAGGCCATCGTAGCTGCAGGAGAGAGGAATTGAGATGAGATCCAGTGTCCGGACAGATCATATAGACCTAGACAATATTACAAGGGTTTTGATTTCGTCTGAGTAAGATGCGGAGTTTACAAGGTGGTTTGAACAGAAGATTGACCTGGTGTGACTACTCTCGAGAAACATCTGGCTGCTGGGCAGAATCAGGAGGTGAAGGGCAAGAGATTCCATAGAGGAAACTGTAGGAAATGGTGCAGTGTCCAGGCTGGAGATGCTGGTGCTTGTCTGGGGTGTGAGCAGGGAAGATAATAGTAACTGATTGGATTCTGGATATATGCTGAAAGTGGCGTTTTACAGCAATTCCTAATGGATTAAATTGGGGTTATAAGAGAGCAGAATGAAGGAAGACCCCAAATTTTGAGATTT
>NW_021157572.1:0-1626 GCF_002837175.3 Physeter macrocephalus | reverse complement strand
AGTGTGTATACTGTGTACAGTGTATACAGTGTGTATAGTGTATACAGTGTGCATAGTGTATACAGTCTATAGTGTGTAGTGTGTACAGTGTGTATAGTGTGTACAGTGTGTACAGTGTGTAGTGTGTACAGTGTGCATAGTGTGTACAGTGTGCATAGTGTGTATAGTGTGTAGTGTGTATACTGTGTACAGTGTATACAGTGTGTATAGTGTATACAGTGTGTAGTGTGTATAGTGTGTACAGTGTGTACAGTGTGCATAGTGTATATAGTCTATAGTGTGTACAGTGTGTACAGTGTGTATAGTGTGTACAGTGTGTAGTGTGTAGTGTACAGTGTGTACAGTGTGCATAGTGTGTATAGTGTACAGTGTGTACAGTGTGTATAGTGTGTACAGTGTGTAGTGTACAGTGTGTACAGTGTGCATAGTGTGTACAGTGCGTAGTGTGCATAGTGTGTATAGTGTACAGTGTGTACAGTGTGTATAGTGTGTACAGTGTGTACAGTGTGCATAGTGTGGGGTGTGTACAGTGTGGGGTGTGCAGGGTGTGTGTGTGCATCTGTGTGCACTGCCCCTTTGTATCCACGAGGGCCCGCGGGTCCGGAGCCCTGTGCGTGGGCGGCTCTGTGAGTTATGGTGTTTCAGGGTGGCCTCCTCCTGTGTGACAGGTGCCGTCCTCTCTAGGGGCGGGGAGGGCTGGGAGGGCGCAGGCAGGGCTCAGACTCACGGGCAGGTCAGCGCTGGGGTCAGGGGTCAGGGGTCAGCGTGTGTGCGGGTCGGGCTCCACCGCCGCATCTGCAGGAATCCTGCTGGAGCACGTGACCGGGAGACCCGAAGGAGGCCGAGGCTGGCCCCGGTGGCCGGGGTGGGGGGCCTTCTCTGGGTGTCCCTCGAGCTCGGGCGCCCCGGAGCCCCTGTCCTAATTCCCGGCCCTGGCCCCTGGGCACTGAGCGGCCTCCCCGGGCCTTGCGGGGCCCTCCTTCTTCTGGCATCCTTCTTCCTGTTCTTCTACATACAGACTCTGTGAGCTTTGTGGGTCAGAGGCTTCCCTGTACTGAAGAGTTTGCATCTTGCTCGAACACAAGCAAATGTGGCAGCCGGTAGGAAACAGTAAGTACAGTCGTTCCCCCTTATCCATGGTTTCACCTTCCGAGGCTTTAGTTACCTGCGCTCAACCGTGGTCTGAAAATATTAAATGATTAACAATGTTGTGTTAGTTTCAGGTGTACGACTAACAAAACACTGTTAATCAACTATGCTCCCATATAAAATAAAAATTTTTAAAAATTTAAAAAGAAAATATTAAATGGCAAATTCCAGAAATAAACAAGTCACATGTTTTAAGTTGCATGCCATCGTGAGGGCTGTGATGCAATCTCGCTGAGGCCGCTAAGATCTATGCTCAGAACACATCTCCTCTCCGTGAAGCTGTGCAGGAGGGTTAGGGAGAGCTCGTGTTGGTTCGCGGGCGCACCTCAGACTGCAAAAGTTACGGTCACAGTGGGCGATAAATGCTTAGTTAAGATGGAGAAGGCACGACATTTTTACAATGATGTTGTATTATTAAAATGGTTCTAGGGCTTCCCTGGTGGCGCAGTAGTTGCGCATCCGCCTGCCGATGCAGGG
>NW_021157571.1:0-1626 GCF_002837175.3 Physeter macrocephalus | reverse complement strand
TGGGAATTCATAGCCGAGGAGCAGGGGTCGAGTCAGTGATGGGAATTACTACCAGGAGACACGAGAGGAAGAGAGTGTCTGACCGAAGCCGACCCGACGGGGTTCTTGCTGAACACAGGGTGGGACGGTCGGATGTCACCTGGGGGGTGGGAGGCTGAGGACCCTGAGGGTGAGGGCCCTGGTTAAACCGACCCCGCAGGGTTCTTGCTAGAACTGGATTTCACTAGGACATGCGCAGATGGGCCGGGAGAAGGTTCAGGAGCCCGACTCAAGCGTGGTCACGCAGAGAACCTTTGACAGCTCCAGGGACGTGGGCTTTGGGGAAGGCGGGGTAGGGGGCGATGTCAGATGCCAAGGCTTAGTCACTTATTTTATGATTTGGGGAAGTAAGTAGGAACCCTATGGCAATGCCTTTTTTTTTTAAATTGCATTCTTTTTTATCCATGTGTATATTTTCCCACCTCAAAGTTTATTAATAAAAAGGTCTTCTCGGCGATTCAGGGAAGTCCTAGGTATTTCCTTTAAGCTTTAAGGTACCAAGTCATAATTTCAAAAATAAAGAACTGCCATATTGTTTTAAAGCCTCAATGCATTTCTAGCATTGATATTAATGACAGACCGTCCTCCATAAAAATAAAACATGTAGCTAATTCTGGTAACACGGGAAAAACTAAAAGATCTAATACTGTTGATATTTTCATGAGATGCCCAATTAGATCACGTGATCCTTGCCAGCTCAGTGGGCCGCGCTCGAAGGGTACCCTCTGTGCCCCAGCACCTGGGATGCAGTGATGAGTAAGAGAAGCTCCCGCGGGGTAACAACCTGCATCCCTGTGGAGGAACCTGTGCTCAGGGGCTGATGCCAGCGCCCCCCACAATGCGCTGAGCGGGGTGGACAAAAAGACGCAGAACAGTTGTCCGCACACGAGGAGGGTATATCTGGGAGGTTTCCCCAAACCGGGCATAGTGGGGAAGTAGGAAGTTAGGGACGAAGGATGGAAAGAAGGGTTACCATGGGGCAGGGGCTGGTGACCCCCCTCTGTGTCTCTCTCTCTGTCTCTGTCACTCTCTCTGTCTTTGTCTCTCTCTCTCCGTTGTTTCGCCTCCTTCCGTTTCTCTTGGTAGTTGTTTATTGAACCTAATATGGAAGATTTCAAGGCATTTTAACCACCTCGTTTTACTGAATGAAATAAAAACATCAAGGTAGACATTTATATGGGGGGTAATTTAATATTTATGTGCTTTTTACTTTATAGCCTGGATTTCAAATAATTATGGCGTCTCTACGTTTATGGTGCTTTAGAAATATGACAAATCAGCTCTAAATGTGGTTGCTGCCATGGATGCTATACAGTAATTCTTTGGAAATAATTGCTCTGAATTTCTAGTTAATTCAAGATGTCTAGTTAATTTAACATGTGGAATGGTCCCTCCATACACTTCTTAGACTCTCATGAACTGAAAGTGATATTATTCTTAAAAGTTTAAAAATAATATTAGGCTGTGTTTCCAATAATCTTTTTTTAAATGGCAAATACTTTAGAGAAAGTATATATTTTTATAATTTTATTGAAGTGTAGTTGATTTACAATGTGTTAATTTCTGCTGTACAGCAAAGTGACTCAG
>NW_021157570.1:0-1626 GCF_002837175.3 Physeter macrocephalus | reverse complement strand
GGCCACAACAGTGAGAGGCCCGCGTACCGCAAAAAAAAAAAAAAAAGGGAGTTATACAGAAATCTAATTATTATCTTTGTATTTGATTCTGCTCTACTGGGAACTGGGAAAATCACTTGCACTCTAAACTTCAGCTCTATACAACACCCACTGTATTAAGTTGTGAGCACTAAAGGAAACAATGTTCATACCATGTGGTAGACAGAATAAAGGCCCCACAAAGATGTCTACAACCTAATCTCTAAAACCTGTGAATATGTTACCATACTTGAGAAAAGTACTTGGCATATATGATTATGTGAAAAAGATTATTCTGGATTATCAAAGTGGGCCAAATATAATTTAAAAGTTTCCTCTAAGAGGGGGATATAAATGTCAGTGTCAAAGAAGCTGTGACAAAGGAAACAGGCCACAGAAATGCTTCCATGAGTAGCACAGTGTATGAAGCCCCTAGAAGCTGGAAAAGGCAAGGAACATATTCCCTTCTAGAGCCTCTGGAAGGCATGGAGCATTTCTAACACTTTGACTTTAGCCCCATAAGACCCATTTTGGACTTCTGAGCTCTAGAACTGTAAGATAATGAATTTAAGTTGTTTTAAGCCACTACGTTTTTGGTCATTTGCTATAACAGCAATATAAACCTAATACAGCATCTGATGTATGTTAAGTATAAACATTAATAATTCATCACCATTTTTTTAATTGATTGATTGATTGATTTGTGTTTTTCTTTTTCTTTTGGTCTCAGTAGCAATGAGTTAATGGGAGACTGTGGAAAGAGTAAAGGCTTGAGAGTAAGAGATGCATTTAAATCTAGGAATCTTTATTATCTTCACACAAATGGGTAAGTTATTCTATCTATAAAATCCTCTTTTCTCATTACTAGTACCTGCTTTGAAGTGTTGTACTATTTAACATTTCAATACATAACATTCCTATGATAATGTATGAAAAGTATTTGTTCAAGAGAGCCAGGACAAACAATAGTAGTCATATATTTTCAACTTAGTTTAAGTTTAAAAGTAACTGACCAAGTTCCCGAGTTTCTTTGAATACGGACACATTGAGTTCTCATGTCCATGTATCCCCAGTGCCTATTTCAATGGCTGTTGAGTACGAAGCACTCAACGTGTGTGTATCAAGTGGAATCAATTAAAATTTTCTTCTGCCATTCTATAAAAGATGCTTATTTTGAAGTGAGCAGTTTTTAGATTTTAAAGCAATCTTTCTATTAATTTAAATAACTTACTCTGAAAATCAATATAGTTCAGAATTATATAAAATTTTAAGCCAGAGTACATGGATTTGAATCCTGATTTCACCACTTGTTTATTATTCGTGTGAATTTGGGAAAAGTATTTTACCTCTCCTTGGCTGCCTCCTATTCTTTAAAACAAGGATACAAATTATTGGTACCTCATTTTTTTTAATGAAACGAGCGAATTCTTGTAGAATGCATAGCATAATTTATATTACATATTTAAATGAGTATCTTATATACATGGAAAACAAATTTATTATGATTATCTCACACGATCCAGTGCTTCCAAAGATATAAAAGTACCAATAAGAAGTGTGAGGGCTTCCCTGGTGGTGCAGTGGTTGAGAGTCCACCTGCCGATGCAG
>NW_021157569.1:0-1626 GCF_002837175.3 Physeter macrocephalus | reverse complement strand
GAAAACATCTCAATCCACAGTCACAGGAGTTTCTGGAGAAGGACAAAATCTTTCTTTCTTATAACCTCTAGAATGCTAATTAGGGGACCTCACCCTGAAACACAGTTTCTTATATATGCCGGTATGTCTAATCAGTCCGTCTTTTGTAAATTAAGCACTCAAGCAACTTTTTCGCCAGAACAGCTTGACATCGGGGTCCCACAGGAGTACACTGTAAGCCTAAAGATGGCACTCATGGACGCCCCAGAAAAGGAGACTGAGCTCTCACCCACTCCACCCCCGTTCCCCCCGCTCCAGGTCTGAAAAGGTAAGGCAGAAGTGTGGGTCGATGGCACCCCAGGGAAGGCCAAAAATGCATGGCCAATACAAATCATGTTAAAAAGGGACTCTGGAGGGAATTCCCTGGTGGTCCACTGGTTAGGACTCGGCGCTTTCATCGCGGTAGCCCGGGTTCGATTTCTGGTCAGGGAACTAAGATCCCGATCCCGCAAGCCGCACAGCATGGCAAAAAAAAGGGATGCGCTGGGACACCTAATCTAATACAATACCCTCTGAGCCAAGAGGCCCAAAAGGGAATTTAGCCAATTTTCAAAAAGTTGGTTTAATCAGGTTAAACCTTGCAGGTCCCCATATAAAACCCCTATCCTCCTAGTCAAACAGCCAAACTCAACAGAGTATCTCTTTGTCCCAGACTTGAGAGCTATTAATGAAAAAATCCAAGATTTGCACCCTGTGGTACCTAATCCATCCACTCTGCTCACAACTATTCCAGGAGCACACAGCTGGTTCTGTTTTTGACTTGAAGGATGCTTTTTTCCTGCATTCCTATTGCAGAAGAATCACAGCAGCTGTTTGCTTTTGAATGGCAGGACCCAGAAAGACAGGTAGTCCAACAGTATTGTTGGACGGTCCTGCCTCCAGGATTTAAGGATTCCCCTACCTTGTTTGGGGAAATGTTGGCTAGGGACCTTAGAGACTTAATATTGGATGAAGGACTCTTCCTCCAAAATGTGGACCATTTGCTCATAGCGAGCCCTACAAATGATAAGTGTCTACAAAATACCATCAGAACCCTGAGCTGTTTGGCCAACTGTGGATGTAAGGTCTCCCAGAAAAAAGGCTCAAGTATGTAAGCAACAAGTCACGTAGCTAGGTTTTATCCTTTCCCAAGGGCAGCGGGGTCTTTTGCTTGATAGAAAACGGGCAGTTGCAGGCTTGGGAACACCCAAGAGTTGCAGATGACTGAGGGCGTTTCTGGGAATGGCAGGATTCTATCGGATCTGGATCCCAACTATAGGCTCAGAGTAAAGCCCCTCTATGAGGCTTTAAAGGGACATGATTTTGAGCCCCTTACTTGGACTAAAGAGGGCCAAACAGCCTTTGAAACAATAAAAACAAAGTTAGTCTCAGCTCCGGCTTTGGGACAACCAGACTGAAAGAAACCTTTCAGATTATACGTCCATGAGAGACAAATCTTGGGGTGTTAATTCAAATTCTGGGGAATGTCCTTCGACCTGTTGCCTAATTCTCAAGACAACTAGAACACACTGTTAAGGGACGGCCACCTTGCCTTTGAGCTGTAGCAGCTCCTTGCGACAGACTTCTGGAAGCTGAGCAGTTTACCCT
>NW_021157568.1:0-1626 GCF_002837175.3 Physeter macrocephalus | reverse complement strand
TTGGACTTCTAGCCTCCAGAAGTTTGAGAAAGTCAATTTCTGTCATTAAAACTGCCTAGTCTATGATATTTTGTTATGGCAGCAAGAGAAGACTAATACAGAAGGAAGTGGTTCTGTAATTCATTTCTAATCTTGCTATATGTGTCTGGAATCATAAACCATTGAATAGTAAAGAAATCCCTGGACCAGGAGTTGGAAGTTGCCATACCTTCTCCTCAGCATACCAGCCAGTGAATGTGGGCACGCCAAACATTCTTTAAGCCCCAGTTTACTCATTTGTAAAACTGAGATTTTACTATCTGCTCAGCCTACCCCTCCAAGTTATTGTGAAGATGAAGTACTAATGCTTTATAAATTGTACAGAACTAAGCAACCATAGGAAAGACCACCAGTAAAATTCAAAGTACATGTGACAGTTACCCAGAAAATACTGATTTCCTTCAAACAGGTTTGGAAAGTATTTACAGTAGCAAGGCATTGAGTAGATATAATGCTCAGAATAGATTTCAAATGGCCTGTCCTAACACACAAAATTTAAATTTCTCTGTCAAGTGATTACTCCTTGGATAGAACCCAGGAGACCTCTTAGGGTTCCCTGATTGAGTGGCTACAAATGGGCAATTTCAACCCCTCATTATACATCACCAGCATTTATATCCCCTTATTAGCCTTCCTTTCAAGGTGTATCTCCTCTACCTGTAGCATATTTTAGGGTTTTTCCTAAGTACGTGGGAATCAAAAGATCTGCATTCTTATCCCACGTCAACCACATTCTAACTACAGATACCAGCATATTTAACCACTGTGGATATAGCCTCTTCATCTAGAAAATGAAAACACTGGGCTATGTTTAGGGTTGCCAGATAAAATACAGGAAGGCCTGTTAAATTTGAATTTCAGATGAACAATTTTTTTTTTTTTTTAGAATAAGTATGTTCTGTATTTTTATTTGCTAAATTTGACAACCTTGGCTGAGTCACTTCTCGGGTCTTGCCTGGTATAACTTCAAATTATATAAACAATGACAATAGCTGAATTATTGAAAGTTTGCTCTGTGCCAGGCGTATTTGTCTTTAACATCTATTATCCAACTTAATCCTCTACAAAGCCCTATAAGAATGTGTGAAGTCAGAGGGAACACAGACCACAAGACTGTCTCGCTGCTGACACCAATTGAAAGTTCAGAATCCTCAAGACAACCCTTAGTTTCAATAATTCACTGCAAGGACTCACAGAACTCACTGAAAGCTGTTAGACTCACAGTTACAGTTTATTACAAGCTAAAAACTATAGATTAGGGAATTCTCTGACGGTCCAGTAGTTAGGACTCTGCACTTTCACTGCGGGGGCCCAGGTTTGACCCATGGTAGGGGAACCAATATCCCGCAAGCTGTGCGGCACAGCCAAAAAAAAACAAAAACAAAAAAAAACAAAGAAACTACTGATTAAAATCAGCCAAGGGATTGACATGTACACACTACTATATTTAAAATAGATAACCGATATGGACCTACTGTATAGCACAGGGAACTCTTCTCAATACTCTAATGACATATGGGAAAAGAATCTAAAAAGCAGTGGGTATATGTATATGTATAACTGATTCACTTTGCTGTACAGCAGAAA
>NW_021157567.1:0-1627 GCF_002837175.3 Physeter macrocephalus | reverse complement strand
GGACTAGAAAGTGACACAAGGGAATTTGGGGGGTGATGGAGGTGTTCTCCATCTTCCTTAAGGTGGTGGTTACAAGAGTGTTGGCATTTATTAAAGTTCATAGAACTACATACCAAACATAGTGAATTTTACTTCACAGAAATTAAGCCTCCATAAACCTGACTTTTAAAAAAAGTACACACACAAAATTCCCTTGAGAGGCATTCCTCCCATCCCCCAACCCAGCCCCAAGTTTGAAAAAGGCAAACTATTTCATTATTTCCATCTGTGGAGTGACTTTGATTTTTCAATTCACCCTTCCAACTGAGGATTTACCCATTGGGGTCCCAGCTTAATGCAGTGGGGGTCCTGTCTGAATTTCCATCTCGGGAGTCCTGAAGGTTTGCTTCCTGCTCTGATGTCCTGTGAGACCACCAGCCAGAAAGCTGGAGGTCACCATAATTCTGAGATGCCCTTTGAGCAGGCTGGAGCCTCTGAATTCCTCACCTCTTTGATTAATTACCCTCTCCACTCCTTTTTGCTCTCTGAAATTTTCTGATACTTTCCAGCCTTCACTTAAAAATTTTCAGCTTTCAACTTCAGGAAATTACTCTCCTGAACTAAATATTTATTTTTAAATATTTTATCTAGATTTTTTAGAGTTTTTTCCTAAGAAGTGATTTTTTTAATAGAATTATAGTATCCTACACTTTTATTTCATAGCATTTACAAAAATTGCAGCTAGTTAAATGCTATTTGAGCGCTTTTTAAAAAATATCTCTCAAAGACTGCAAGTCCAGGGAGACAAAAATCACACCTCTCTCAGTTTCATTCCCAGTCATGTACATTGACTTTTGCCCATAGTATGTGTTCAAGCTGAATGGCAAATTTACATTGTAAAAAGCACTTGTATATTTTAACAAATAAATTACTGATCAACAATGCACATCAATATCATCACTTTAATCACTTATTTTATTCTGTCATTTCAGTTTCTGAGAAATACTTTCTTTTACATATGAATAAAATCATTTATAGAAAATTAATTTCACTTGAGTGCATATGGATATATTTACCCTCTCTAAATAATTTCTAAGAAGTGATTTTTTTAAACCATTTTGCCATTTTGCTAGAAATGGGTCTTTCCACATTATTAAGTAGGATGTATTTTGTCCGTGTAGTATAAGTGAAACAGCTGGAGATTGAAAACCAGGTTAGCACGCCTGTCTCCTGGTCTTCAATCTCCAGCTGTTTCACTTATACTAACCTTGGCTCTGCTCTTTACTAACTATGTAACCCCAGACAATTTGCTCTTCTTTTTGGGTCTCTTTTATTCCATTTAGAAATGAAGAAAATGAACTAAATGCTAAGTCCTCTTCACTTAAAAAGTATATACTATTTTGATATTGTAGTATATTAGAAAAACTGCTGGCCTGAAAATCCAGAATCCTGAATTTTAGATTTGGCTCTGCCACTTTCTAGCTTTCTGCTTTTAGACATGTCACTTTACTTCCTGAGTCTTTTGTTTCTTCATTTATGAAATGGAAGTGCCACAACCTTGGCAACTATACTTCAATACACTGTTAAAAAAAAAATCACAATGTAGGGGGCTTCCCTGGTGGCGCAGTGGTTGCGCGTCCGCCTGCCG
>NW_021157566.1:0-1627 GCF_002837175.3 Physeter macrocephalus | reverse complement strand
CCGCTCATCCTGGACGTGGACACGGCCAGGACACTGCAGGCCTGACTCCCTCCTAGACCTGCCGGCCCCGGGGTCCCCAAGGCTGAGGAAGCAGCCCCGGCCTGGGCTCCAAGGAGGAAAGCAGGCTGCTCTGAGTTCCTGACTGCAGAACATGGACCGCAGAAGCAAGCATGCTGGTTCACTCCACGAGGGCGGGGACTGTCCCGCCACCGGTCCCCTGGACCTGAGTGACCGCAGGCCTGCTGTGGGCCCTCTCGGCCTCTCTGGCTCTGCTCCTGCTGTGGGGCCCGGACCGCAGGCAGGGGGACCTGCGCAGCGGGGCTCAGAGGAGGCTGATGGGGCCCGAGGGAGGTGCGGCAGCATCGGCTGAGAGCCGCACCGGCCTGTCTGAGCTGAGACCTGATGGGACAGGACGGGGCAGGGCCGCACGGTGGCTCCTCGGCCCCAGGCAAAGCCACACCGTGCTTTTCTGCAGAGATGAGGACAGTGTCCTCCCCTCCCAGGGTGACAGGTTTGAAGCGGCTGCCCCTCCCTCCCTGGCAGCTGAACCTGGGGGCCGCAGCCCAGCCCCCTTCCCCGCCCGGCTGAGACCGACAGCAGGTCGGGATGGCTCTCCGGAAGCTTGGCCTGCACGCCTGGCACTGAGTTCTCTCGAGCTCCGCCCGAGGCCTCAGCCCCCAGGAGCCAGTGGGACCGATGCCGATGCTGGAGGCTCCTGTGGTGGTTGATTAGTCTGGAGGGGATTTAAGCGGGAGGGGAGCGCCGTCCCCGCCCAGCCTGCCGGTCTCTTCTGACGGATCCCGGGGCTCACGCTCCGCCCCTGCGCTCTGGGGAGGGGTGGGGGGCGCAGCCTCTGTATTTGGGGCCACGGCCCCCTTGCCGCTGCACAGTCCACGTGCAGCCATGCTTTCCCCCGGGAAGGATGCTGTCCGGCGGTGGGTTCAGAGTCGGTGATCCCTCTAGCGACTCGGAGTGGACGGTGGCTGCGTCCACGCCTCCCGACCTGGGTGTGATGGCGGGGTCAGGGCCACGCCCAAGGCCCACAGGACGACTTTGCATCCATCCCGGCTCTGCCACGCTTTTCAAGCCTCGGAATCGAACCCTGTGCCTTGGTTTCCTTCTCCCCGCTGCTCCACACGCGAGCAGAGGGCCTGGGGCAGAGGAGGGTCGCCAAGGGGGAGGCCGAGGTTGAGGCTCCCGCCGCGGCCCAGGGGCTCCTTACTGCCACACCGGGACGCCGGGCAACCTCTTTTCTACACAAGTAGAGTTGGTTGGGTAAACTGTTGAAGCAGCTCGCTTTTGAGAAACCTTTTTATTTTCACGTGAAGTTTCACACGTAGCACAGAGGGCTCCGGGGTACCCTGCGCCGAGTTTCCTGCAACGTTTGCATCTTCCGTGGTGCTAGGACACTGTGACCAGGAGACCCTAGTCGTGCTGCGTCCTTTCTCACAGGTGAGGCTCCCTGCGCCCGCTCGGCACTCAGGGAGCAGCACGGTCGCTGGGTCCCTTCGCCGCAAGGGCCTCCCTCCTGCTCCCTTGAGGGCCACACGCCCCCACCGTCTCACCCCCAGACGGCCACTAGTGAAGCAATGGAGTTGAAGGACCCTCGATGTTCCACAGAATGCGG
>NW_021157565.1:0-1627 GCF_002837175.3 Physeter macrocephalus | reverse complement strand
TGGCTGAGAGCCACAGGCTGGGTGGTTGGGAGGCTGGGTGGGTTGGGATGAGCCCGCAGGGAAAGAACAAGAGCTGGAGGACTTCGTGGGCCCTGGCTGTGCCCTATCCAGCTGTGTGACCTTGGCGTGTCACTTGACCCCCTGTGACCTGCTTCTTGAGAAGGCCATTCCTGAGGAAACCTGAGGCCGGTCCCACCTACCGGGGAGGGGGAGTGAGGCCAGGGACTGAGCCAGGGCTGGGGCACTGGGTCCAGGGTAGAGGGAGGCATGGACTGTTGTTATTAAATAACAATATGACCTGCAGGGCAGACCCTGTGAATTTCCCCCAAGATACCAAACTCCTCCCCCGCACTGCCCCATGCTTCTCTCCCCTGCACACACCTGGACAGTGCACTTTTCAGAGGAGGTAGGCAGAACCGGCCACAGAATTTGTGGGATCCAGTGCGACCTGAAAATATGGGGCTCCTTGCTCAACACTTATTAAGAATCTTAAGATGGTCAGAGCTGAGCATTAAACCGAGATTGGGACCCTTGTAAGCATGGGGCCCTGTGATGGGGGCCTGGGATTAGGGACATTCCAAATTAGGAACTTGGGACAAGGAACTTCCTGTGCTGTGGAAACCAACGGTGTTGCTGTGGGGCTGTGGAGGTAGAGACTGGGGCTCCCAAAGGCCATGGTTTCAGCGTCACAGCAAACAGCACCTGGAGAGCTGAGGTGTCAGGACTGCGAGACGGTCCTAGTGGCATCTGGGTCCCTGTATTCTTCCCTTCCTGTATTCTTGGGAAATGAAGCAGTAAGTACCTACCCTGGCTGAACTAGTGGAGTTGGGCTCTGACCTTTACAACCAAATACAGCAATGTTAGGAATTTGGGACTTTCTCCAGTAGGTGGGAGAGGATATGACCTCCTGGTCTGGTGGGAAAGTGTGGATGGAGCCAGGGAGCTGGCACTGGGGGCAGAGCTCCTTGTTGGGAGTGGAGGAGTCTGAGACGGCAGGAGCTAATAAGGTCATTTTGAGGAAGGGGGTCCACATTAGGTTGTCAATCCTGAGCTCCAGGAGAACCACGAGTACCAAGGTCTGGAGCCAAACAGAGGAGAGAAATGCAGGTGTACGTCTGAATTCTGGAGTGAGAGGACAGCATCTGGGGGCTTCTCTCTACTGTTCTCACGTATAGGAAGTGCTGCTCCCTCCTTACAGTTCTGGCCTAGGGGCGGATCATCCAGTCCCTCCCTTATCTGAGAAAGGCTGGAACATTCAAACACTTTACTAAAGGCTTGGGAGTACAGACAGAAATAAAGATAAGGAGGCCAGGGGCCTGGAGAGGATGATCAACAGAGGCCTTGCATCTGGGGGTGGCTGGATCCCCCTTATCCAGGAGCAGAGGGCATGTCCAAAGAGTTCCCCCTTCTCAATCCCGCAGCTCAGCCAGGCTCTATGTTTTCATTTCCCCTCATCCCTTCTGGAGCTGGGGTGGGCTGAGGGGTACATAACTTTTTCACCAAGCAATTCAACTTTTAGGAGTCCACCTTACAGAAAAAGATACATTCAAGGATGTTCACGGCAGCCCTGTTTGTGATATCCTAATAGCTGTGTGTGTGTGTGTGTGTGTGTGTGTGTGTGTGTGTG
>NW_021157564.1:0-1627 GCF_002837175.3 Physeter macrocephalus | reverse complement strand
CTTGAGAAGGGCAGGAGCTCTCCATACCGAGCTGCCCCCGGACAGAAGGGCATCAGGAGCAGGGGACTCACAAAACAAGCCACTGTGTGTGGACGGTCTACCCTCTCCTGAGACATTTCACACGTGTGATTTCATTTAGCCTCATGTCGACCCCACACCATCGGGGATTCTCATCCCATTTGGCCAGCGAGAAAGCAGAGGCTCAGAGGGGTGAAGCGACTTGCTCAGGACCCACACCAGCAGACGGCACACCTGGGGTTCTAGCTCAGGAGGCCCTCTGGTCCTGCCCCTCTTCCTGCCTCAGTCTGTCCATCTGAGACCAGGGAACAGCAGACACTCCTCTCTTCTCCCCCCTCCTCTCTCGTTTGTCCGTCTGCCTCTGGCTTTCTCTCCCAGTGTCCTCTGGCTTTCTCTAACCTGGTGCAGATTAGAGGCCTGCGACCCAGAAGCTGCCCCTGATGAGGCCTCTAATTACAAACCTTCCTGGCCCCTGCGGTCATCTTCAGAGAAATTACAAGGCGGGAACATCACAGGGTGTGGCGGAACCACGCCATTTACACAAGAGCCCTGGCCCAGTAGTTTGAGTTTCCTGCTCCCTTCTGCGAGTCCCAGCTCCTGAGGGGACTGAGGCAGCCACCTTTGCCATCGCTAAGAAACAGACCCATCAGAGCTGAATGACATAGGTGTGTAGATGTTTGTATAAAGGAGGGACTTGGTGCTGGAAAAAGAACTGGGGAAGGCTTCTGAATAACTAAAAGCCAGAATTTCACTGATGGTACCTATCAGGCAGCCTCGGTTTTGATATCTCACATTATGGGGAGTCTACTATCACTTGGGCAGCAGGTGCCAGCTGGCAGCATTTATCATTAGAACACCCCTTTGTTCCATTGAACCAATAAGAGCTCCCCCCCCTTCCTTCTGACCCTACTTCATCACTCCGGTCTTGACTCTACTTTCAATAACACAAATGACCCATTCTAGGTTGTTGTCCTAAGACAGTTCTACAGAGACGTGGACATGGCAACCAAGGTGGTTCCCCTGTCTCCCACAAAGTGTCTTTCAGGGATCCAGTGGTTAAGACTCCACGCTTCCACTGTAGGGGGCACAGTTTCAGTCTTTGGTTGGGGAACTAAAATCCCGCATGCCATATGTGCGGCAAAAAAAAAAAAGTGTCTTTTAGATTTTTATGCAGTATTTTCTGAGTCCCCGCCATCAGCTTCAGATTCTTAGGCCTCAAAGTTCGGGGAATCCCTCTTTTTCACTTCCGACAATTTATGCAGATGTTGATAGGATGGTACCCACCCTCAGGAGGTGCCCCATCACTGGGTTGGAGGAGAGAGGTTAATGTAAGAAGAAGAGACTGGTCAGTAAGGTCAGAGCTCCCAAGTCTTAACAAGAGCTGTGGCTCTCAAACTTGAGGGAGCCTCAGATTCACTTAGCCAGGCGTTCAAAGACAGATTTGAGAGCTACACCCTCAGAGTTTTGATCACGAGGACAGGGGTGGGACCTGAGTTTCTGCATCAAACAGGCTTCCGGGGCTGCTCTTGGTGCTGCTTAAGGGACCACACTTTGCAAGCCATGAATTAAGCTAAGTAGAACTGCTCTCTTCCCATGAGGGGAGCGTCCC
>NW_021157563.1:0-1628 GCF_002837175.3 Physeter macrocephalus | reverse complement strand
GCAGCTTGCCCTCCGTCTCCTGTTGCTGACAATCCTTCAGCTCTACCATTTCCCACCTCCTCTCCCTCCTCCAGTCAGTAACCCTTCTTTCCTGTTCACTTGATGCCAGCCCCTGTATGCCAGCTGTTGTCCAAGGTAATGTACTGTAAGATTAAAAGTGTTTTCTTTAGTTTTTGTGTTTGTTTGTTTGTTATATATTATGTGTGTGAAAAGTATTATAAATCTATTACAGTACAGTACTATATAGCAGATTGTGTTAGTTGGGTACCTAGACTAACTTTGTTGGACTTATGAATGCACTCTCAGAACAGAACTCATTCGTATGTAGGGGACTTACTGTACAAAAATTAACTACAGGGAATTCCCTGGCAGTCCAGTGGTTAAGACTCGGTGCTTTCACTGCTGTGGGCCTAGGTTCGATCCCTGGTCGGGGAACTAAGTTCCCACAAGCCTCGCGGTGCAGCCAAAAAATAAATAAATAAAAAATAAAAAACTACAAATGGATCAAAGACCTAAATGTGAGACCTAAAATCATAAAACTCATAAGAAAACATAGGGGGAAATCTTCATGTCCTTGGATTTGACAATGATTTATATAACAACAACAGCACAGGCAACAAAAGAAATAGATAAATTAGATTTCATCAAAATTTAAAATGTCTCTGCATCAAAGGACACAAATCAACAGAGTAAAAAGGCAACTCACAAATTGGGAAAAAGTATTTGCAAATGACAATTTTGGGGTTAATAATGGGTTAATATCCAGAATATATAAATACAGTAACTTCAACTCAATGAACAAAGGACTTGAATGGACATTTCTCCAAAGAGGTTATTCAAATAGCCAATAGCACATGAAAAGATGCTCAACGTCACTAATCATTAAGGAAATGCAAATCAAAACTACTGTGAGAGACCACCTCACAAGCATTAGAATGTCTACTATCGAAAAATAAAATAAAAACGAGTGTTGGTAAGGATGCGAGGAAATTGGAACCCCTGTGCTCTGTTGACAGGAATATAAAGTAGTGCAGCTGCTATAGAAAATGGTATGACAATTCTCAAAAAAATCAAAAATGGAATTACTATGTGATCTAGCAATTCCACTACGGGTATATACTCCAGTCGAAATCGGGACCTCAGAGACATCTGTACATCCATGCAGCATCATGCCCAATAGCCAACATGTACAAACAACCAAAGTGTCCCTCGGAGATGAATGAATAAACAAAATGTGGTATATACGTATAATGGACTATTATTCAGCCTTAAAAGGAAGGAAAGTCTGGCACATGCTATATGAGTAAACCTTGAGGACATTAAGCTAAGTGAAATAAGCCAGTCACAAAAAGACAAATATGTATGATTTCACTTATATGAGGTACCTAGATTAGTCAGATTCATAAAAACAAAATAAAACAGTGGTTGCCAAAGGTTGGGGGAGAAGGGGAGGGAGAATTAGTGTTTAATGGGTACAGAATTTTAGCTGGAGAATATGAAAAAGTTCTGGAGATGGATGGTGGTGATGGTTGCACAATGACAGGAATATAATCCCACTGAACTGTACATTTAAAAAATGATTAAGGGGCTTCCCTGGTGGCGCAGTGGTTGAGAGTCCGCCTGCTGAT
>NW_021157562.1:0-1630 GCF_002837175.3 Physeter macrocephalus | reverse complement strand
TCCCCTGCATCAGCAGGCGGACTCTGAACCACTGCGCCACCAGGGAAGCCCGATCACTGATACTTTAAATCAAAAAGCTGGGATATTTTTCAACCCCAGACCAGAACATGGCTACTGTATGTAAAATGTTAATCTTCCTTCCAAAGTATGTAAGTATAATTATGAGTTTCTGCAAAAAATAGGGAAAGGTAACTGAGAATTTTGAATTATAGGCTATTTTATAACATACAAAGGTTGGGAAGCAGTAAAATTTTTGAAAAGAGTGTTTAAGAATGGGATATCTTGCATTGACTACTTTCTATAACATTGAGTATTTCCAATTAATGGAAAACCTAATGACCTGAACATTTAAATTTCCACTGTCACTAGGACCCTGGAATGCTGCTTCTGGGTGTTTAGACAGTTTAGGGTTCCTGTTCTCTACTGACAGATTCTTTTTCTAGGAGACCACCTTGTATGACCTGCCACCATGGCCATCGAAACAAGGGAACACAACAGTAAGATTAATTCCAAATGTCCGGGCTCCAGAAGGAAAGGCAGGGGCGTTTGTGAGCGTGCTCCATTCAGAATATGTGCTTATTCAGTGTGCTGACCTTATACAGGGAGTACAGTCTTTCAGGAGAAAAACCCTTTCGCTCTCTCCCGTTCACCCTCTCCGCCCCTCTTACATCAAAGACGAACGAATTTTTTGAGACGTGAAAGGCTTCAGCTGTTCGGCTGAACCGAAGCAGCAGCTGCTGTAGGGAGTTGCCGTCTGTACAGACCTCTTCAGCAGCCTGTCCCTGTCTGCCTTTTACAGGAAGGAGGGGCGATCCTGGCGTGGGAGGCTATAGCCCTGGGGAAGTTGAAAACTGACCACATGGATTATAATCAAATTAAGTCCGTGCGAGGAGGGAGCAGAGAAAGGGCCACACTCAGTGGATTTCTTGAGATGTCAGTCTTCTGATCGTTATCTTTGTGAATATGGAGGGAGGTGACTTTCTGTGCAATGGGGAGAGGAGGCCTGAGGCCCAGGAGTGGGTGAAATTAACCCACAGAATGAAAAGTATCCTCCTGATAATATATTATTATGAGTAAGCTACTTACCCTTACTGTGTCTCATTTTAGTCTCTGAGATTGGGGTTAGAGCCTGCCTTTTAGAGTCGGGGTGAGGATCACACCCAGTAGAGCACTAGAGAGTAAGTGCTGAGTGACCATGGTTGTTGCTGGTGGTTGAGCTTTGCAGCCTGGACAGACGCCGTCCCAGCACGCAAGCCCCTCCGGAGCAGGGCTGGGGGTCCCGGTGCCTGCTCGCCGGCCCTGTGACTGTCTGTATGGCCTCGCCACTTTGTTTCTTGTTTCACGGGTCTCTAAACCAGAAAGTGTGGTGGAATTTAATATATAAAAAACCGATTTTTTAAAAATGTAACCCTTTAACAATGTTACTAAAATAACTTTAATTGCCCATTGATTTTAACTTCCCAGTGTGAAAGAAAACTCTGAGTTCGACACAGTGTGACTTCATTTTCTTTAATGCTTATCATTTGGGTGTTAGAGACCAGTGATGAGCAAGGCTGCTTAGTGAGTATATGTTTGCAGCACTCTTGCTCGGTTACCACAGTAATTACCGGTCATGCATCACTGTTCACTT
>NW_021157561.1:0-1630 GCF_002837175.3 Physeter macrocephalus | reverse complement strand
TACTAGGTGCTTCGCAATCATTATCTCATTTCGTGCTCGCACTAGCTCTGAGAGGGAAGTATGATGATCCCAATTTTCCAGGAAACTGAACTAAATGAAGGCAAAGAACTGGCCCAAAGACCCAAGTTAGTAAGTGACAGGGGTAGGATTTGAACTTTGTTCTTTCCAGCCTTCAAGCCCCTAAGTTTAGAACCTCCTCCCGTAGCCTCACATCATCTCACTGGATCCTAAATTCTTTCCCTCTTTCCATTCCATTCCCCAGGGAATCCTTCCTGGACTATTTCCAGAAAATCCATATTCTTGTTTCTTTACTAAGGAAAGCCAACCAACCGAGCCATGAAGATACCCAGAACAAAATGATCCTGGTCTCTTAGAAAGCAATTGTGACATCTATAGTGAAGCTTTTCCCTTTCTTTATTATATATATATTATCTCAATATTCAAAACAACTCTCTGAGATAGGTCTTATGACTCCCTTTTCTGGGGGAGAAAGCTGTGTCCCGGTAAAATAATTTGTCTAAGACCACACAGTTTTTAAGCAGTGGAGATATAATTTTTAATCATTTCCATTTGACCCTCAAACTACTGTTCTCCCTTGCTATTCTTAAAATGTGGCAGAGATTCTAATATCTGTATTTCTAAACCATGCTTCTCCCAACTGACTCATGTCCCTGGGAGCAGCACAAAAATCCTTTTTCAGACATGTCCTGAGTTTTGGTTCAGAAAACAAGGTCAAAGACAAGCAGCCTTGCAAAGAGGGACTGAGCAGATATCCCCTCTTGCCCTTCTTCACCAGTGAATTTCTCCAGCTGGGAGGGATGGCTGGTGGTCTGGAGTGGCCAAGGCCCGGTCCTCCCATGAGCCGGGCTTATTGCAGCCCTTTTTGAGTGAACGGGGGATGAAAGCCACAGAGAACAAGCAGTTGCTACCTTTAATTTTATTGTTATTTTTTAGTCAGCTGGAGGCTTTGCGGGGAGGGCAGGCCTCAGGAAAGAGCACACATCACGTGGGCGCTAACAGGACCATGTAGTTGCCTCCAGCCCCTGTGTTTCCTCTCTTGTGGTTTAGCTGCTGCTGTCCAGCTCTCCCCACAGCCCAGAAGCAATGACTCAGCAAGGATCGCTGTGAAGCACAGCCCTCTAACCCTCTTGCTGAAGGTGAGTTCAGCCAGAAGGAGATGGCGTCTTATGCTTGTGACTCCTGTGAATCCTGCCTGGCACCTTTTCCAACCGGCCAAGTCAAGGGGAGCTTGTGCCGAGAAATGGCTTCAACACATCAAATGTCAAGTTCAACCCCACAGAGCACACCGTCCCTTCCCTGGTCTCATCCTCTTGCCTTCCTTTCTGATCCAGTGGCGCGGATCCAGTGAGCCAAGGAGCTGGTCACCTCCTCTATGCGATTCCTCTATCTGGCAACTATAGACATGCTATTCCCAGGAAGGCTCCCAGAGACAACTGGCCATTTGCAAACAGCAGAAGATGCACTGGTAACCATAATTTTATCATGGTTTTGGCTCCTACTTACTACCTAAGAATAGTTCACACAAATCATTATCTGCCCTGCTATCCTGTAAAAATATAGGCAGCTTTTTTTTTTTTTTTTTTTTTTTTTTTTTTTTTGTGGTATGCGG
>NW_021157560.1:0-1630 GCF_002837175.3 Physeter macrocephalus | reverse complement strand
TGGGAGATTGGGACTGACATATACACACTACTATGTATAAAATAGGTAACTAATACAAACCTACTGTATAGCATAGGGAACTCTACTCGATGCTCTGTAACATCCTATATGGGAAAAGAATCTTAAAAAGAGTGGATATAGTGTATGTATAACTGATTCACTTTGTTGTACATCAGAAACTAATGCAACATTGTAAATCAACTGTACTCCAGTGAAAATTAATTAAAAAACAAAGAAAAGGCTAGGAGCAAATCTGGAGGGGCAAAACTTTTTAAATGTAGCATATTACATATCCACAAACTTGCATATTCAAGCTCTCATTCTGATTCCACCAGGAATATTAATGATCTACTTTGAGAAGAATACATAGACCCAAATACAAGAAGCTTCATGTTAGAATATAGTGGAAGGCAATATTGTTAAAAACAGGATCATGGATTTCTTTGAATTTGAAATTCCATCAGAGATAAACATTTTAACCATTTCATTTTTATAAATGGAAAAATGTAGACCTAGAAAAGTGACTTGTAAAAATGTGAATCTAGTAAGGGAAAGTGCTTGATTCTAAACACAGGATGTAAATCTCCCCCAGGCCTCTGAGCTGTCTCTTTACCTATTCATGAAGTATCTTATATAACTGACTGGTATTTACATTTTTACCAAGAAGCATTCATTTTGTGGTTTGTCCTTCAGAACACCTCTTTTCTGGGTAATCTATAGCTATTTTGAATAAATACAATGGTGATATATAAAGGAATGGGTGAAATTGTTTTAGGTTACTCTCTCAGGCTACAGTCCTTCCAGTGTTTCATTTCCTGTATGGAATATTGGGTTTCCACCAAGAAGTTCAATAAAGATATTTTAACTTGAAAATAAAGATGTACATATGCACATGTGCATACATGTGCATATACATGTATACATACACACATATACATGTATATATTTATGTGTGTGTATGTTTCACTATGTGATAACAATAAAAATAAACAGATCATATCATAAAGCAGAATAAAACGATATAAACTGTCTTTAGAAACAGGAATAAGCAGTCTTGGGAAGGCAGAGAGGAAGGGTTTTGTTTTGCTAAATGTGGATAAATTTAAATGTTTTGCCGTATCTTTTCAATCTACCCACTATGGTTGAGGTCAGTAAGGAAATGTAAAAGCTCAACATGAAATTTAAAGCAGTGATTCCAATGGAGTAAAAAAACCTTGTTGCACAGTCACGACATAGCTCGCCATTTCCTTGGAGGGAGGACTACTGGCTGTTCTATTTCTGAAAAGGAGAGAGTGGAAAGTAAACAACAGGGTCCAGAAGAAATTCCATCCTGGCAAACGAGCTGTGCGGCTGACAGGGTCTTGGTGCTCCGGCTGGGTGTCAGGCCTAAGCCTCGGAGGTGGGAGAGCCAAGTTCAGGACACTGGACCACCAGAGACATCCCAACCCCACGTAATATCCATCGGCAAGAGCTCTCCCAAAGATCTCCACCTCAACACTAAGACCCAGCTTCACTCAACGACCAGCAAGTTCCAGTGCTGGATACCCCATGCCAAGCAACTAGCAAATCAGGAACACAAGCCCACCTATTAGCAGAGAGGCTGCCTAAAATCATACTAAGTTCACAGACA
>NW_021157559.1:0-1631 GCF_002837175.3 Physeter macrocephalus | reverse complement strand
TATAGTTGATTTACAATATTGTGTTAGTTTCAGGTGTACAGCATAGTGACTCAGTATTTTTTGCAAATTATACTCCATTATAGGGTATTACAAGACAATGCGTATAATGCCCTGTGCTATAAAGTATATCCTTGTTGCTTATTGATTTTACATATATTATTTTATCTGTTAATCCCATACCCCTAATTTGTCCCTCCCCACTTACCTCTCTCCTTTGGCAATCACAAGTTTGTTTTCTGTGTCTGTGAGTCTATTTCTGTTTGCATATGCATTCAGTTGTATTATTATTTAGATTCCACATATAAGTGATATCATACAGTATTTGTTTTTCTCTGTCTTATTTCACTAAGCATAATATTTTCTAGGTCCATCCACGTTGATAAAAATGGCAGTATTTCATTCTTTTTTTAATGACTGAGCAATATTCCATAGTGTATACATGTGTATAAACACACAGAGCACATCTTATTAATTAATACAATCATCTGTTGATGGGCACTTGAATTGCTTCCATGTCTTGGCTATTGTAAATAGTGCTTCTGTGAACATTGAGGTGCATGTATCTTTTCAAATGAGCATTTTCATTTTTTTAAAATATATACCCAGCAGTGAAATTGCTGGATCATATGGTAGTTCTATTTCTGATTTATTAAGGACCCTCTATATTGTTTTCCATAGTGGCTGCACCAATTTACATTCCCACCAACAATGAACAGGGGTTCCCTTTTCTTAACATCCTAGTCAACATTTTTCATTTGAGTTCTTTTTGATGATAGCCATTCTGATTTGTATGAGGTGATACCTCATTGTGGTTTTGATTTGAATTTCTCAGATAATTAGTAATGTTGACCATCTTTTCATGTGCCTGTTAACCATCTGTTTGCTTTATTTGATTTTGAGTTGTATGAGCTGTCTATATATTTTGGATATTAACCCTTTGTCTGTCATATCACTTGCAAACATTTTCTTCATTTCTGTAGGTTGTCTTTTGACTTTATTGATGGTTTCCTTTGCTGTGAAAAAACTTTTAAGTTTAATTAGGTCCCATTTGTTTAATTTTGCTTTTATTTCTTTTGCCTTAGAAGACTGATCCAAGAAAATATGGCTATGGTTTGTGTCAAAAAGTGTTCTGCCTATGTTCTCTTCTAGGATTTTTATGGTGTCAGGTCTTACACTTAGGTCTTTAAACCATTTTGAGTTTACTTTTGTATATGGTATGGGGAAATGTTCTAATTTTATGGTTTCACAGGCAACTATCCAGATTGCCCAACACCACTTGTTGAAGAGACTTTCTATTCTCTATTGCATATTCTTGCCTCCTTTGTCATAGATTAATTGACTGTAGGTGCATGCTTTTATTTCTGGCTCTCTGTTCTGGTCCATTGATCTATATTTCTCTTTTTGTGCCAATACCATGCTGTTTGGATTACTGTAGCTTTCTAGTATAGTCTTAAGTCTGGAAGGGTTATAACTCTGGCTTTGTTCTTTATTCTCAGGATTGCTTTGGCAATTCATGGTCTTTTGTTGTTCCATGTATATTTTAGGATTCTTTGTTCTAGTTCTGTGAAAAATGTCATGGATATTTTGTTAGGGATTGCATTAAATCTGTAGATTGCTTTGGGTAGTATGGC
>NW_021157558.1:0-1632 GCF_002837175.3 Physeter macrocephalus | reverse complement strand
CCTATAGGTCTGAGGAAACGCTGCGCGCGAACCCTGGCTTTCCGCATAGCGGGGGCCACCAGTAGGTGGCGGCGAACAGGGTCGGGGTGGCTGCCGCCGCACGTACCCAAGTGCGGGCCGAGGTGACCTGCGCATGCGCGCCGCGAAGGAGAGACGCTTTCAAGGGCGGCTCGAGGCCGCAGTGGCCGTTGCAGCTGTGGCGCGAGGCCTGGCAGAGCGGCCCGCTGAGGAGGAGAACTGACGGAGAAGTGCTGCTGCAGGATCTTTAGGCGAGATGCTGACGGTGAAGCTGAAACCGAAGCACCGCCCCTTCTGCTTCAGCGTGAAAGGCCACGTGAAGATTCTGCGGCTGGTGAGGGCGGGGCCTCGGGGTGAGGGACGGTGTCCCAGCGCGCTCCCCTGCAGGGAGGTAGGGCTGCAAAGCACGAAGCCGATGCCCTGTCCTCTCTTTCAACCTTGTTGAACCTCTGTCAAGGCCTTCCTAGAGGCAAAGCATTTCGCTCTGCACCCTGGGGGTAGAAGGAGAGAAATAGGGCGCTGTCCTCCCCCATCAGGGGCTTTACGGACCCACTCATAAAGCAAAATCCGCACACCTACATGAATGGCCCACACTTGGACCCACAAACCAGGTACCCAGGTTACCAGGGGAGGCAGCTGCAGTTGTACCACTCAGATGCCAACAAGATTAAAAACAAAAACAAAAGCACCGAGGTGTTTCAGTGGATGCTGTGTTTACTTGCTAGAACTCAGTAGTTTTGATGTGAGTGAGCTCAAGGCTGATATAGTCCAGAGCAAGGACGATGGAACTCCTGGTTCCTGGGGTGTCAGACATGCCAGGAGCATTGCAGCCAGTTCTGGCAGAGGTTGGGAGAGAATGAATCATCATTTGGAGGAAGGCGACCTGGCTAGTTAGAGAAGTGGAAATTATCATAAGAGAATATGTTGAAGGAATTCAAGAAGAGAAAAGGGGAAGGAAAAAAATAATTCTTAAAATTTAAAGAGGCGACATATAAGGAGAGGAGGTAGAAAGTTAAAGGTTACAGGGAAACAGTCCTGCTTATTATGAGGAAGAATTTTTTTTATTGGGAAAGTTGCCAAAATTAAGTGGCCACTTGGGAAGGCAGTACATTCCCAGACAGAAAAGGTAGCAGGCGCAGATGAGCACTTAGCATGTTGTGATGGCGATTTCAGCTTCAGGTGAGTGGGCAGAACAAACTGCATGCAATGGCCTTCTCACACCAAAGTCCGTGATTCTGAGAAATAACTATGACAGAATGCAAGTCAGAATGCATGAAAGAAGTTTAGAAAACTACTCTGGAGTTCAAAAAATGGAGAGATTACCTTGGGTTGGAAGTAAATAATCAGGAAAGAAGTGACCTGAGGGTCTGGGGTTTTATGCCAGGTACTGAAAGCTTTGGAACACTGGAGGAGAAATGGGATTTTGTGAGAAAGGTTCCATTTTTTAAAAATATAATTATAAATCTTTATTATCATTTGTATATGCTTCAAAGTATTCTATAGTGTGAATGAAACACATTTATCATTCCTCTGTTTCTGGTTTGATAGTCTCCAGAAAGGTTTCTTTTTTTTTTTTTTTCTTTTTTTTTTTTTTTTGCGGTACGCGGGCCTCTC
>NW_021157557.1:0-1633 GCF_002837175.3 Physeter macrocephalus | reverse complement strand
CTAGTTGTGTTTGAGGATATAAGGAACATCCAGTTGGCAGTGCACTGCAGAGAGAGCTTTAAGAAGCCAATTTGTAAACACTTCCTCAATAAAGAATATGTTCTTAGAGTTCTGCTGGCATGATAGGAAGAAAAAAATGGAAGAGAGCTTTAATTTTCAGAATTTATAGAATGTTAGATCCAAAAAGCTAAAAAAGGCCTGAAATAGTATTCTATTTTTTTATTCACAAAAACTTGCAATGTGATATGATACCTAGTAGGACCATTTCTTCACTTTCTTCTACTTCAAAACGTTTTACTTTATGTAATACTGTACTTTTTGCTTCCAGAAGAATTTTAGAATTAACTTCTGAAATTTCTTTAAAAAGCCTTTGTTGAAACTTTGATTGGGATTGGATGTAATTCATAGATCAATATGGAGACAAGTGGTAGCTTTATAATAGTGAGTCTTTCCATCTTTCCAATTAGATAAATATTATATTGATCCATAAATATGTCTTACTGTAAATTTTATATCTTCTTTTTTATTCAGGTTTTGTTTATTTCTTTTTAGATTTATTTCTAGGTACTTCATAGTTTCTGTTGGATGATGATGGTAATGACCATGATGATGATGATAATGATGATTACATTGCCTAACTCATCATCGCTGATTATAGGAAACTTGTGTTTTGTACATTGTTCTTGTATCTAAACACCTTGTTGAACTCTTATGGGCTCTAGTTATTGGCAGGAGACTCTCTTTGATTTTCTAGACATATAAAAAACATATTAATGATTCTCAAACTTTTTGGTCTAAGGAAGATTTGTACTCTTAAAAATTACTGAGATTTTGTCTATGTGGGTGTGAAGAGTTAGGGGGCACAGTTTCTAAGACTGCTCTGATTTCTGATACCAGTGCAAGTTTGAGGTTCAATAATTCACTAGGAGGATTCACAGAACTCAGTGAAAGCTGTTATACTCACAGTTACAGTTTATCACAGGGAAAAATTTCATAGAGCAGAATCAGGGGAAGTATTATCTGCAGAGCTCCCATGCTCTCTCCTCATGGAGTCAGTATATATGTGAAAATACACGTAGATTATTGCCAACCAGGGAAGCTTGCCTGAGCCCAGTGTTCAGAGATTTTTTTGGCTCCATTAGGCATGCATGATTGGTTGATTGATCCATCAACCAGTCATGCATACATAATGGTTGATTGATTGTGGTTGATCTCAGTCTGCAGATCGACTGATACCATGTGACCCATAAATCACATTATGGACCTTTCTGGTATAGCCAGCTCCTACTATAAGGTGTGGCCAGCCCCTATCTTAAATGACTTCCTTATTACCTGTTTAGCTCAAGACCTCCAAGCAAACAAAAATTACCTCCTAGAAGCTGAAGGCAAAGACCAGACCTCTTTTGGGGCAAGGTTATCCCAGTGGTTATGTATATCCATATCTACCATATTATAAGTCAGAGCAGATATATTTTAAATGTAGAATAAATAATTAAAAATAATAAACCTATTACGTTAACATAAATAATACATTTTAATGGAAAGTGAATCTATTTTCCAAAAAAAAAATTAGTGAGAAGGCAGCTATTTTTTTTTTTTTTTTTTTTTGCTGTACGCGGGCCTCTCACTGTTG
>NW_021157556.1:0-1633 GCF_002837175.3 Physeter macrocephalus | reverse complement strand
CTTAGTTCCCCGACCAGGGATCGAACCTGTGCCCCCTGCAGTGGAAGTGCAGATTCTTAACCACTGGACCTCCAGGAAAGTCCCTAGAACCTAAATTCTTGATGTTCCCCTTTGTAGCAAAAATCTTCAGCCTCCTTACTTTCTTTTCTCTCTTGAACCCACCCCAATCAAGCTTTCATTCCCCCCACTCCACTGAAACCATTCTTGTCAGTGTCAGCAATGACCTCCACATGACCAAACTCCAGTGGTTAATTTGCAGTCCTCATTTTACTTGACCTCTCAGCAGTATTTAACATGTATTTAATCATTCCCTTCTTGAAACACTTTCTTCATGTGCCTTTTAGGGAACAATACTCTCCTGGTTTTCCTTCTTCCACGCGGGCTACTCTTCAGTTTTATTCTTTTCCACTGGCTGTCCACTTGATGAGGACACTTATCGTGTTTTCCTTTGTAACCCTAGCTATGCCTGACCCATGGCAAACACTCCATTGTTGAATGGATAAATCTGAATGTTTACTGATATGGGATATACAAAAGCTAGAAAAGCGGGATGGGGTCATATTATTGAGGGCTTTGAAAGCCAGTTGAAGAGCTTAGAACTTTTCTAGGCAGTTGGGAACCTCTGAGAACTAGAGTACCATGATATATGCTCTAATTTAGGTTCATTACTCTAATTGTTGGTTTTAGAATGGATCGAGAGAGAAAGGATTGGAAGTAAATAAATTAGGAGGCTACTGCAATATGATAGGCAAGAATTAGGGACTTCCCTGATGGCACAGTGGATAAGACTCCACTCCCAATGCAGGGGGCCTGGGTTCATCCCTGGTCAGGGGACTAGATCCCACATGCATGCCACAACTAAGGAGCCCGCCTGCTGCAACTAAGATCTGGCACGACCAAATAAATAAATATTTTTTAAAAAAAGAATTAGTGGTGACCTGAACTCAGGTGGTGGTAGTGGAAATGGTAAAAATAACATGACACTGTGGAGGCAGAGTCTACAGGGCTGATGACTAAGAGGATGAAAGAACAGAGTGTGACATTATCATGAAACAGGCATCCATATTATACATGATCAACAGGTAGACCACCTTCCAGACTACTATGGACTGCCCTAGAAAGCCACTACTCTCACCAGTGGGGGAAAGGATCTATGCAGCTTAGAGGCAGGGAGTCAGCATGTTTCCAGGATATCTGGGAGGTCCTGTCCTCAGGTAATTTTACTTCACTTAGAGGGTCTTCTGATCCCTAACATTATTCAGAGTCACAGGAGCCTCTGGATTTGTACACACTCCATATCAAGAACGGCTCTTGTTCTTAGGATAACTATATTGGCCACAGTCCTGAACCGGAAAAGAAAAGCATTGTTGACATCTTGATTATGTCATTCTTTCTTGTAGGCATGAATCCTTTGAAATGTCCCCAAATTGTGAGCACATTTCCTCCTTAAAATGTGCCTTTGTTTCAGAGAATTCATTTACATAATTTCTTTCAAAACAGACAAAGAAAAGGTCTTAATATAGGATCTAAGATGTACTCCAATAGTCTTTTTTTTTTTGCCGCACCATGAGGTATGTGGGATTGATTATTTATTTATTTATTTATTTATTTATTTATTTATTTATTTTTGGCT
>NW_021157555.1:0-1633 GCF_002837175.3 Physeter macrocephalus | reverse complement strand
CAGATATCCCCTCCCTTTTGGACTTCCCTCCCATTTAGGCTACCACAGTGCATTAGGGAGAGTTCCCTATGCTATACAATAAAAATATGGAACACTTCATGAATTTGTGTGTCATCCTTGCACAGGGGCCATGCTAATCTCTGTATCGTTCCAATTTTAGTATATGTGCTGCCAAAGCGAGCACGAGGAATAGCTTTAATTAGGGGAATGGATGCTTCCTCTGAGACAGAAGTGAAGGAAGATAGGAAAGGTAAAGACATTGGCCAGAAGTCCCTAGTTAAATAGGAGGAGAGGGAGAGATGATCTTTAGAATAAGAGAAATGGTATTTCTGAGTTTTTTGAAGACACATCCTTTTTCTCCTATGCCATTTCCACCCCAAGTCTAAACCTATTTATAACTTTCAGCTATTCTTCATATGATGTTTTTCTAGATTCTTGTTGTGGGATGTTCTTCTCTGGACATATTCCAATCTGTTGATGTTCCTGTGAAAGTTTAGTATCCACACTTGAACACAATACTCTGGATATAGTCTAGCTAATGTAGGGTACAAAGGATCTGTTGCTTCTCAAGTTGTTTAGACATCATTTATTCATTTACAAAGGCTAGGATGTTCTTATCTTTTAAGTTCTTACCTTTCATCCCAAGAGATGCCCACAGGGCTAACTGGTACCAGCCAGGGCATCAGGGGTTGTTACTTCTGTATTAAATGCCATTCTCATTGGCTTTTCTTCTTTTTTCTCTATCAAGTTTATCTTTACTAACTGGTTGTTACTTCTTTTGGTAGTGGGTCTTGTTTCTCAATAGTTTTTATTTCCCCTGCTACCTGTGCTATTTTCTGTACTGATCATCATCACAATCCCACTTTATATCTTTGTTCTATTTATTTTCTCCTTTAACAAAAAATTGGTCTTCCTTTATCTGGTCATTCTCTTTTGCAAGCTTCAGAAGGGCTATGGTTAGAGTGTTAAATTTGGAAGGGGGAACCAGTGCAGGCAAACTGACATCTTCACATCCCCTTTCTGTCTGCTGTTTTGGCACTCTTAGAATACATAACCCAAAAAGCCATTTTGAAACATCTAGAGGTTTTGGATAAAATATAACAAAGATCTCTTTAAATGCATAATTGAGCTTTTATCTATAAAGGAAATACATACAGCCAAACCAAAAGGGAAGCTAAAACCCAGGGCTTAAAAATAGGAACATTCTTTTCTATATCCTCTCCCCTTTTCCTACCATTTGTTTTTCTCAGTTTTGGTGCTACTGAGGCTTACCTTTAATAGCCATTTCCAATTGGAGAGAGAATTTCTTTTGCTTTTATCAGCAATTCAGCATTAAGATATATATCATGTCATTTCTTCTCACTAAGCTGTTTTCATCACTAATTGTGATTGGAGGTTTCTTTTTTTCCCTGAAATGTGCTAAGACGTTGCGAGTGCTTCATATCTGTTTACTGGATAAATATTGAAGTGTTACTGTATTATCAACTGCATAATTGTCTATTCAGAAACTATGTTTATTTTAAATGATTAATTTTAAAGAAATGGAGAAATTTGATCCATTGGAAAAGCAGGCCCCAAATTTGGGGTTCACCTATTTTAGTGTTATTTCTTTCTTTTTTTTTTTTTTTTTTTT
>NW_021157554.1:0-1633 GCF_002837175.3 Physeter macrocephalus | reverse complement strand
GTTTCGGTGAGAAACTCTTAATTCTCACTCCATTATGCCTCACAAGGTGATTCTAGTCAGTTGTCATGGTTCAACAATAGCTATACACACTTAAGGTATAACCTTTGTGAGCTCACGCCACTAATGTGTGAGATGTTTCATGTTTCTAAATGTCTTTATTATTATTTTAATTATTGCTTTTCTAGTCCAGTGCTTGAAAAAAAGCATTCTGAAACTGTGAAGTCAACATTTCTTCTTTGATTCGAGGACAATATCTTTTGTGTCTTCATTCTTTTGATAATCAGTGACTGCTTTGAGTTGAAGAGATTGTTACAATTTTTACATAAAACACATGCTTCAAGAATCAAAGTTGATGATAATAAGGATGGCTTTTAAAAAATTATTATTATTTTTCTGCCCCAAGGAAGATGTTAGCTAAAGTCTAAGTTTCCCTCCCCAAGACCATTTTCTCAAGTTTACAATTTGGTGAAATGACTGTATTTCCTCATAGCCAAGATGTCATCAGTTGTAAGATGCATTATTTTATGTACACTGAGAAAAAAATTCTACTAATTATAATTGCAGAGATGTGGGGAAAATATATGTTAAAACTGATAAAATATGGTAGATCAAATAGAATAGAAATTTATGAATCAAACTATATGCATAGACATACCACTCTTAAACCTGTTGTGAAAAATTGCAAAAGCCTTTGAAATGGGCAAAAAGATACCTGCGTATCTTTCAGTGGATTGTTTGGTCTGGTTTAGAGGCCCTTGAAAGGTTATATGATTCTACAGGATACCTAGCTTTTCATCGTCTTTGATTATTTTGCAATGTGTGGAATTAGAAGTTAACTGATAAAGGGCAGATCATACTGTATATGATTCCTGTTCAAATAAGTCAGTTGAACTTTTGTTCTGTGAAAACTCCATGGATTATCACCCTATATAAATGGTCAATTTTCCATCTATTAGCAAATCCATTTCAGCATTCCTTGTTGTCTAAATAGGTCTGTCCTTTGTAGTCTCCTTTGAACCAGTTTTTTACACCATAATAGTTTTCTCATTAATTAATGACTTAATTGAAATCTTTGATGTGTTCATTTTATATTTGTTTGAGTCATTATTTTACCCTTTAAAAATTAAAAAAAAATTGTAATCACCTATGATATTTAAAGGATCACAAGCTGTTGCAGTCTTTAAAAAAAAAAAAAAACAGCGTGAAGTGTTATTGCAAAATACCACTTCCGGTCGTGTGCAGTAGGTCAGAGGGAGCTCTGGGACAAAGGTTTAATGATGTCACTTCCATATTTGTATCCCGGAAAAGGTCTCACGAAGGGCTGTGCTTGAACTCTGCACTCTGTATCTATAAAGGATCATGGCCATGACTGAACCTTTTAAGCCAAAGAAATCAGACCAGTACGCTCTTCTAGAAGGCAAAAGTTGATTCTAGTACTAGTAAACTAAGCTGGAAGGAAATGACATTTTTTAAGCAGTGTTATTGAAATATAATTCACGTATTATAAAATTGTTCTGTTCTTGATCACAGAAAGAAAGCATCCAGTGTTTTTACCATGAACTATGATGTTAGCTGTTGGTTTTTCATAGATGTCCTTGATCAGAATGAGGAAATTCTATTCTTTTTTTTTTTT
>NW_021157553.1:0-1634 GCF_002837175.3 Physeter macrocephalus | reverse complement strand
GCATCGGCAGGTGGACGCGCAACCACTGCGCCACCAGGGAAGCCCCACATAGACTCATTTTGAGAACATTTTTAGTCTGGACTGTTGGCCATTGAGAACAGAGTTTATAGATAGAAATCTAATAACACAGTTCAACACACAAGACCCTTCATCGTGTGGTCCCTGACAATCTCTCTGTCTTTAACCTCTTATCATTTGTATATCACATGCACTTAATACACATGAATACTGCACACACACACATCCCTCTCTCTCCAACTGTCTTATTCTCTCTTGTTTTTCTCCATGTTTGCACGTGGAGCTTATTCCTCCTGAAATATCCTTCCCTTATCTTTGTCTGGCCAAATGCTATGCTTTCGTCAAGATTCAACTTGTACAGAAGAATTTTTTGACATCCCCGCTCCCACCCCAGCTGCTCCTCCAGACTAGGTCAGGGATCCTCCTGTCTGATTCCTCTGTGACTAAGATGACTGTTGCAAATAGCACATCATTCAGTAAGATGGAAATTCCTTAGGATCGGGAGCTGTCTGTGGTGCTGAACAGGCAGTGCCTGGCAGAGTCAGCACTTCATAATAACATCCCTCGGTTATTGAGCTTTTCCCAAGTGCCCAGCACTGTGCTCAATGGGTCACATGCATCCCCTTACTTAGGCCTTGCCTCCATCCTGTGAGGCAGGAACCGGGAACCCAGCACTGCCTTCCTCCTTAGTTTTTTCAAGGAAGCAACACAGATGGCAGGCCCTGGGTGTATAGCTAGTGAACATCAGAAAGAATGTGGAGGCTGTTTAAAAACACAGAAAAAGGAAAGAAAGAAAAAGGAATTAAGTCATAGGCTTATAATTTGATGGTGGGGGTGGTATTGTTCCTTTGTGTCAGTACTGGTTTTACTCTGGTTTTAATAGTCTACTTTTCAATATCTACATTAAAAGTGTGATTTAAGAGTCAGGATACAAGTTTTCTACTCCCAGTTCTACCACTAATGAGCTGTATGACTTTTGACATGTTGCTTAACCTCTCTGAGTGTAATGCATGTCAGTTTTGAGGACTGTAGACATATTCATATGAAAAAAATAGTAACCCAAGGTTGTAAGCTATAAATAAATGTTATATATTTCTATATCTATATATCTATCTCTCTCTATATATCCCTGTATATAACATAATATAATTTATAACATAATAGTATAGAACTATATGTCTATTATTATACTGAAATATGTGTATGTTTCTATGCATATATACATATATATTTGTTTCATAACTACACGTACATAGCTTTATAAATTTCAGGGATAAGCTGATGAGGAAACACTCTTTCCTCAGAAGTATCTAATGATTCTCATTGCCTTTTATTGGTCATCTAATGCTGAGTAACAAATTACCCCAGAAGTTAGTAGCTTAATATAACACTATGTATTATCTCAAAGTTTCTGTGGGTAGGGAATCTGGCTGTGGCTCAATGGGGTGACCTTGCTCTTGCATGCTATTGTCATTTGAAGGTTCCACTGGGAAGGGTCTGCTTCCCAGCTCATGCACATAGTTACTGTTAGAACTCAGTCCCTTGTGTGGTCTCAGTTCCTCAGAAGCTATTGGCCAGAGGCTTCCCTCAGCTCCTCCCGGTATAGATCTCTCAAC
>NW_021157552.1:0-1634 GCF_002837175.3 Physeter macrocephalus | reverse complement strand
AAAAAAAAAAAAACAAAGATGTGAGGGAAATATCAATATTCATCTTTACTCTCAGTGTGAACTTGGGAAAATCATTTGACTTGGGAAAATCATTTAGACCTCAGTTTCATCAGTGATTAATTCTGCCCACCTAATAGTGTGGTTAATAAATAATGCATACATGTATGTATGTTTAGTAGAGTGCTCACCATTTATAAGGAACTAAATAGATATTATCAGCCAGTCTGATCTAAGTTCTGAATTGAACTAGCTGCTTCTTTCTAAAAGCTACACTCCACACAGCTTCAGGGTTCAAAAAATTCCCAGTGAGGCAGAGAGGAACAAAATATGTTGGATTTTTGGGTGAACGCTTTCCATGATGCCTCTAACAGAGCTCACCAACTCCCAGGTCTGCTGCAATGTGGCCTTAGCTACCACCTACTGGACTGAGCTGGCAGTCTTGCCACACTGAATTAGTGTGCTGCCTGGCATTTACATTGAGCTGAGGGTTGGAGACTTCTCAAATATAAAGCTCCGTGACTTTCTCTGAGGGAGAAAGGTGCTTGGCATATTCACAGCAGCGCCATGGGATGTTCTTTCCAAGGTACAGCTGCCTACATACTCTGCAGTAGCCTCGTTACCCAAGCCATGACCACCTCCCCGCCAAGTCAGCCTCAGCCTCAGCCATGTATAGTCAAGATAGAGGTCTGGTTTGTCAAGCCGCATGCGATATCCTCATGCTGAAGTCCCTGGGATTTAACAAACGTTAAGCTTATGCAAACCCGAGAAATATGATCTTGTTGTAGGTTCTAGGTTTTCTAGTTGCCATGTAGTCTTCCATCTCCTGAGGTTTAGAGATGCCATCAGGAGTAGAACTGTAGCCACGTCCAAAATGCAGAGACCCTTCTCAATGCTGCCACCTAAGTGAGAGGGTTGACAGAAAGTCAGGAAGGACTGGTCATGGCCAAATTCTCCCTTTTTGTTCCAGGAAGCTCTAATAGGCCTGGAGGGAAGTGTTCTGTTTTCTAATCCTCTTGGGGGAATCAAAAAGGCCATAGGGATAAAAGAAAAGCTTAAAGTTTTGGCATCTTTTTTTATATTTCTAATGTGCAAAATAACTTTTAACTCCATATGTTTCTATATTCAAAAAATTCCTACACTATAGGCGTGAAAGAATTATATAAAATCCTAAAATAAAATATGCATTAAAAACAGTGTGTATGCTACAAATTCAGAAATTTTTACAATAGTTGCAGAAATTACCTTCTCGAATGAACATGTTCCTAAATAAGCTTATTATTGAAATAGCATTATAGGAAACACATAGATTTAGCCTATGTAAAAGCATAATTTTTTTCATAATTTGAGTACTTTGTCTATGGATGGCTTATAACCAATGAACTTTTTCATTCATTATTCAGAACTTCCACTTGAAAATAAATTTTAGTATCCTAAGGAATATTTTGTTTTTGTTTTTTAACATTTTAACTTCATTGCCCCAAATTTCTTATTAGGGTTAAAAGAGATTTTGGTATAATTTGATGGCACATATACATGTATGGTAGCTATAAACATACATACACATATATGATGTTGCTGCCCTCAGTTAGCTTTAGGGAACAAGTCAGGATGACCGTCCTTCTGCGTGTACCCTT
>NW_021157551.1:0-1634 GCF_002837175.3 Physeter macrocephalus | reverse complement strand
TATATATATATATATTTTACTGCAAAATGATTTGTGTCATGTGATTTTTCAATTTTACATCCAGTGAGTATCCTTCAGTCCTACATAGATACCAACGCTACATTTGCCATTTACAATGGAGTATTCCCAGGACTTCCCTGGGGGTCCAGTGGTTAAGACTCTGCGCTCCCAATGCAGGGGCGCGGGTTTGATCCCTGGTCTGGGAACCGGGTGGGAGGGGGGTCCCTGGAGCCTGCGGCCTTGGCTCTGGTGATCAGAGGAACCCCCGGCTGTGTGGAGGATGGAGGTCGGCTCCCCACCCCTGCCCTCGCTGGGAACCGCTAAAAGACAAACTGAGGCATATTACAAATCTTAAGATTATATTGGACATGGGAATTCCCTGGTGGTCCAGAGGTTAGGGTTCCGGGCTTCCACTGCAGGCGGGCGTGGGTTTGGTCCCTGATTGGGATCCCGCATGCGCGCTGCCAGCCAAAAACAAACAAAAAGGATTATATTTGGACAAAAATTGATTGGAATGGGGCAACCTAGAACTGGAAGTGGTTAGGAGCGCCCCACCCATAGCAGCTGGAGAAAGTATAGATTAAACGCTGAAGCAAAGCAAAAGTGATCGTTAACTGGTATGGCTTAAAGCCCAGCTGTGAGTGGTCGGCTGTGATTGGCTCTGTGTGATTGGCTCTGTGTGATTGGCTGAGATTGGCTGTGTGCGGTTGTCTGTGGTTGTCTGTGATTGGCTGAGATTGGCTGTGTGTGGTTAGCTCTGTGTGATTGGCTGTGTGTGGGTGTCTGTGATTGGCTGTGATTCTCCGTGTATGATTGGCTGTGTGTGGTTGGGTTTCCATTTCGTAACCTTGAGGCATTCACAGGCTTAGGTTTGGGTTTGCTTGCATAGAGGCCATGTATTAGACCCCCTCGGCCAAGTGGCCTCCTTGTTTAATTTAAAAACCTAAGGAGGGAGTGGGTGTCACAAAAGAAGATCCTGGTACCCAGTGTGGGGCAGCGTGTGACATCAATGTTAGCTATTTCCCCGAGTTTATACTTCTAGTGGCCTGAGCTACGACCAGAGACTTCTCTGTGGAAGCTAATAAATGCATCTCCGGGATGGGAATTCATCCCAACTCTTTCTGGCTTAAACTTCTGCTCCCTGGACCTCACTCCCAAAACCAAGATGCCCCAGAATCATCCATCCCAGAGAGAGCAAGGGGTGTTGTCCTTGCTTGATTGGCACTGCTCTGGTCCCTGGCATCAGGGGGATGATGTCTCCTCTCCTGGCACAAGTGACCAAATAGAACATTCCAGAAAACACTCCCTTGGCCTGGCCTGCCCTTCTCAGGCACCCACACATGCACACACACCCTGGTCATCCCAGGAGGCTCCTTTTCAGCCAGTGCCGCCTTCCCCCCCGGTGGTCCCTGCTCTCTCACTGCTGTGTCACCATAGAGTAGCTTCCTCTGTTCTTCCAATTTTGTAAATAGAGTCGTACATATGTTTTCCTCTGTGTCTTTGGAGGCTTCTTGCTCAACGTAATGCTTTTGAGACTCATCCAGATTGTTGGATATTTTGTAGTTCCTTTGTTTTTATCCCAAAGTAGCATTCCATTGTGTGGATGTACAATTAGTTTAAATTATAAAGACCAA
>NW_021157550.1:0-1634 GCF_002837175.3 Physeter macrocephalus | reverse complement strand
TGAGTCAACTCAAACTCATTCCTACCCCTTGAAAAAGAGCTGAAGGCATTTCTGATTCCAAGTCTGGGGCAGAGGCTTGACTTGCTGGCAGATCCAGGAGTTTCCAGAGAGGAATGCTTTGAGGGAGTATAAGAGGACCTCTTACTTGAAACATATTCCCTTCCACCTCAACTTTCACAGAATCTAGAATTCTACCATTAGGTATCTATCCCTATTAGACCTGGAGATTTTCTTGTTCTAATGAAGATGCTCTGGTGCCCAGAGCAGATGATATGAAAACTAATACTTTAGGGGAAATACCCATCCTTAACAGATAGCTTTTAGAAAGGTTGCAGAAGTTGATCACTGGCTAAATGCCTAGGAGGAGGAAAGAAAGAGTAGGAGGTAGGTGAAGAAAATCATCCGGAAACAATACAATAAGGAAAATTAACTCCCAAATAAATATTTCTGTACCTGATGTTAGGTCATGAGCATGCATAAAATCTAAGAGGTCCTACTGGAAAGGCAGGCCCTTTTCTGCTGGAATTATTTTTTGATAAACAAGTGACATAGTCTTTTCTCGAATTTTGCTTTGGGACTGCTGAATTCTGTCATCTAGAACAGTCATTCACTAGATTAGGACCAGTGGAAAACAGACACATGCATATTCTGTCACCCATGGGTTGAGTCTTCAGGCAGCTATTTCAGTTTACAGAAAGGCATTGAAAGTTAAGAGGACAAGGTAGCTCTAAGTAGGAAGGTGGAATTAAAGCAGTCCAAGGTATATGGGAGGTTTTCACCTTGCATAATAACTTAATAGTTTAACTCTAAGGGGCACATGTAACTCACTAGAGGCTTCTATATTTCTTTAATTTTTTCCTGAAGATATATGTCTTTGTCTCAAAAGTAAAAGAAGCTGTTCATGTGGGGTCCGCGGTTAAGGAGGCATAGTTGGAAATTGGGCCCTTGGGGGAATGGATGGGCCAAAGATGTTACTAAATTCTTTGAGGGGAGAGGGGGGTTCTTCTTCTTGTAGATAAGCCCAGGACAAGGAAAGGGGACGCTCTGGGGTAGAGAATTCTCTGCAGGATAATGATCTTGCTTGAAGAAAGAAAGAGGGAAAATTATTTTCTAATTCAACTCCCTCTACCTTGACCTACAGCAGCTCCATTTTTTTCTGCATCAAATGTGAGATTCTAAAGCAATAATTTTTCAGATTATTTGAGTAGGCTGCAGAAAAACTTTTCCCTCTGTTTTCTAAACAATTTTGACCTTTATAATTTTAAAAGCAACATATATTTGTGCTTAAAAATTTGGAAACTACAGAAAGGTATAAAGGAAATAACCCTTCACAATCCCATCGCATAATATTTTGATGTTTATATTTCAATGTTTTTCTGTTTATATACATACTTTAAAAAGTAATGGGATTATACTGTATATCCTGTTTTGTGGTTTGCTCCTTTCACTTAATTTCTCATGATTATGTATTTTCCCACATCATTAAATGTTTTTCTAAATAATTTTAATTGCTACCTAGTATTTTGATATATACAGGTATCAATATTTATTTAACTATTCCCCCACTGCTGGACATTTAGGTTTCCTCTTTTTTTTTTTTTTTTTTTTTTTTTTTTTTTTTTTTTTTTGTGGTA
>NW_021157549.1:0-1634 GCF_002837175.3 Physeter macrocephalus | reverse complement strand
TCCAGGCACAAACCAACATGTCGGCCTTTGAAACCTCCTTCCCTGAAACCCCACCCCACCTCCTGCAGCAAGTCCGCCAGTGAGTCCCGTCCTGTCAACTCAACTTCCGGAACAGCCCACGTTTCTCCTTCTTCCTTGCTGAGCCCAAACGCGAGCCACCGTGCTGTCTGCTACAGACACCGTGGCAGTGGCGTCAGAAGTGATCTCCACAGCTTCAGACCTCCCAGTGGCTTCCCTTCACACTTAAAATCCAGGCTCCCCAGGCCTTGGCCTTGCCTAGAAAATCCTCAAATACCTGCCTGCCTGCACCTCCCCCCTCCCTCCTACCCTGTGTTCTCCAGCTGTCTTCAATTGCTGAAACACACAACCTTGCTCCTTTCCTTGGGTCTTTGCCTTCCATTCGTTGTTTTCTCTCCTTAAATGCAACCTCCAAAGAGAGGCCTTCGCTGAGCACCCAAATCTAAAGTAGCCACCAAGTCCCTCTCTGTTTCGACACTTAAAATCCTCCGCATGCCTCATCCTCTGATCCTCTTGGGTGTTTGTTGTCAGCTGTCTCCCTCCCTCGCTAGAATGTAAGCTTTTTGTGAGTAGGGGCCTCTGTTTGCCCAGTGCCTAGAGTGTCTTTATTTTACAACATGGAAAACTGGGATGATGGTTAAGGTGACACCTACCAGCTCTGCTGTTTAACAGACCTCAGGCAAGTTACCTAGCCTTTCTGTGCCTCAGTTCCCCTGTCCATAAAACTGGCATATACCTCTATGGATCTCATAGTTAAAGCACTTAGATAGAACGATGACCGGTGCCTGTCAAGCTCACGATGAATGGTAGCTAGTATTGTCGTAGCTGGCACTCAGGTATTTGTGGAGGGAAGAAATGATGTCAGATGCAGCAACCAGCTGTCTTTTAAAAATTCAGAAAGTGTGAACAGGTAGTACAGTCATGTGGTAAAAAACCAAAAGGTTTTGCCTTCCGGCGCTGGTTCTCAGCCACCCAGCCCCCCTGTCCCTGCCTCAGTCACGGTGACCTCTTACCAGAGTTTGAAAGTCAAACTTGCAGGACAGCCTTGAATGAAACCGCTAAGATATAGATTGCTCAGTGGAATCAGCTAGGTTCTCACTAGCGAAAGCAACGGCCCACCCTTTCCTTTATAGCTTTTCAGGGGCGAGGTGGTTTTACCAGGTCTGTGGAGGGAACGCCTCCTGGGCTTTAAAGACGCAGGTTGTCATTGGCTGTCATTCAGTATTATGTTAATTAAGTGTGGCTGTTTTAAAACTTGTTAAATTACATTTCCTGTTAAAATGTTAAAATGAGTTGGTAAGTGATAACATTTGAAAGATTGTATTGGAAGAGCTCTTCCTCTTTTTTTCCAGTAGAATTAGAGACGGGGAAACGATCTTGCCCTCAGTGTAAAGTGTGCGGCTACCACAGACCCAGCAGTGACGTGGGAGGCAGGATTAAGACTATACTTTCAGGGATCATTTCTATAGTTTGTTACTAGAGAAGTTTCTCTGAACGTGTAGAGCACCCGGAACCACAAGGAGGAGATGCAGTGTTCTCTCCTGAGCGTGAAGTCGGCTCTTGGCGTTGTTCTTGCAGCTGTCAGTAGCCATTGATGATCGTTCTGCTCTTCCTTA
>NW_021157548.1:0-1634 GCF_002837175.3 Physeter macrocephalus | reverse complement strand
CCACAACGGTGAGAGGCCTGCGTACCGCTAAAAAAAAAAAAAAAAAAAAAAAAAAAGACCCAAAGTTCCAGCTTTCTCACTCAAGTTACTGTGCATCCTTGGACTCATAGTGAGATTTGGAAAGTGGAAGCCGACAGCTGAGTCGTGATGTTTTAATGCACTCGATTGACAGTCAAGGATGTTCTTAGCGTTCCTATTGTCTGCCGCAAGATGACACTCTGGGGACAAGTGATCCTTCAAATTTCTAATTAACAAGAGAAGGTCAATGGAAATTAACTACACTGCATCCATCATTATTGTTTTCAAAGGTGCAAAATGCTCTTGATGTCCTTTTCGTTCCGTGTGTTGCATTTATCGCTTTGCCTCATTTCTTACATCCACTTGAGGCTTATTAGAGCCACTAATTCTCCTCCTATAGTGGTGATTTTTATGTTAAGTTTTCAGGAGTATAAATCTTACAGTTACCAAGGGAATGCAGTGTCCCTGTAGCTTATAAATGCCTATTATTTTTACTATAATTATCATTATTTTCACTTTGGCCGCTCAGCGCACCATGTGGGGTCTTAGTTCCCTGACCAGGGACGGAACTCTGCAGTGGAAGCGCAGAGTCTTAACCGCTGGACCGCCAGGGAAATCCCTTATAAATGCCTATTATTTCTGAAGTAAGTAGCCTAAACGCCAGGTGCCAGTTGCCTTTCTCCTGACAGCGGAAGGTACGTGGAATGCTTCTACAAGCTTTCTTGCCCTTGAAACATAACCTTCTGCCCACATCCAGGAGGAATCTGGGCTAGTTCCTGGGGGGCTCTTGACTTCCCACAGTTCTGGAACTTGCAAGCAGCTCAGTGACTTGTGGAAATCCTCAACTGAATCTGGTCTTCCTTGTTTACTCTAAAACTGGGACGCCAGATACGAAATGCTGATTTCACTGAAGGGAAGAGACTAAGGAACTCAGATTCATGGCACAGGCACGCCATAAATTCCATGGTGCAACTACCACGAGAAGCACATAAGAAGTACTTGTACTGATGTGGCCTCCTTCCTCACAACCATCCGATGGGATGTCACCATTTAGAACCGAGGACAGCAGAATTGCTGGCCTGAGATACTTTAAAATGTTCAGGCTCTTGGTGTGTGCAATAGCACAGCAGAGATGTTTTATCAGGCAACACTGGATGTGAGTCATAGATAATTAAGCGGACCGAGCCACCTTGGCTTACGGGTGGGCAGATAATTGGAACTGGAAAATTTAGTTCTCCCTGAATTTGCTACTGATTAGCAGGAAAATCAATCTGAATTTCAAGATCAGACACAACTGATACACCTAGTATCTCTTAGTTGTCCATGAAATACACAAATGGATAAACACATATTATACATTGTGGCTGTCATGAAATCATCAAATGTTAATTAAGACAGGAAGGGCCTTAGGAATATTCTGGTTCAGTTCCCTCATTGCTGCCAGGAGAGTGACTCACCTGAGGTCATCTACTAGGTGATGGAGGAGGATGAGAGCCTGTGTCGTATTACGGCGCACCTCTGCCTCTTAAGTGACCAGGAAAAATTAACGGCAGAAACATTATAAAAAGGGGGGGGGCTTCCCTGGTGGCGCAGTGGTTGGGAGTCCGCCTGCCGAT
>NW_021157547.1:0-1634 GCF_002837175.3 Physeter macrocephalus | reverse complement strand
CTTTTCCCAATCCTTAGAGGAAAAAAGCTAATGATAGATTTTGCTGAATTTGAAATGTTTCTTTCATATATCTGTCATATCCTTTTGATGCTTGCTTGTCTGTATGAGGATTAAAGTAAACTGTGATTCCCAATTTATGACAAAATCCACTTTTCATTATTTAAATTTGTTACTATTTCATCCTGCTTTCTGTGTGATTACTCTCAGAATAAACTATGAGTAGAAGCAAGGGAGACATGGAAGGAAAAGTATCACGGTACCGAAATCGAGAGGAGTTTAAGCAGAGGAGAGAGGGAACAAAACTGAGGAGAAATGGTGGGCAATCCAAGAAGGAAAGGGATGGATGGGAAATAGGGACTTCTGAACTGAAGAAGCAAGTTACCACACAAGGAAATCTGGCTCCAGAGAACAGTTTATTTTAATACACTTCCTTTTGCTGTTTCATTAACTCGGGAATACTTGGCTTTTTACTGTTGCTATGGAGGCAAAATAGGAAATACAAACTTACTGGTACAAAACAAGATATAACTTATTTAAATTATAGAAAGACTGGAACAATCACATTCATTTTGCTCTTCTTACTATAAGCTCTAATCCTCCATGATACCTCTCTACGCACAGAGTATTTATTAAGAAAAAACTTTGGTGATGATATTACCGTGTCACATTGACATTTGAAATTAAATGATCAATGGATAATATAAAGAAGGCCAGGACAGAGTAATTTTGTAATATTTTAAGTCACAGTGATGAGACACGTGATAAGAAAATGATTTGCTTTTATTGTGGCATCACTGTTTGTTCTGAGTAAAGCTAGAAAACAAATAACATAATTTGCATAATGAAACCATTGAGAGTAAATCAAGGTCATTCATCAGGGTATCTACCATTTTGACTTACAGTTTAAATTCATTCAAGTTTATTTCTCTCCTTACCCCAACTAAACAATGCTTTTGATTTATTCTTGCCATTTAGTGTCACATAAAATAAAGTGTTCCTCTAGGAGGAGAAACAAGTTTGTCAAGTAGAACTATATTAAGTGAAACATTCTCTCTGATATGTTTTTAATTTGTTTTATCCCATTTTGCTATTGTAATTTTCCCACCTGCCAGTGGAGATAAGGGACCGTTTAATTCTTCTTCCTTTGGCTCACTAAGGCCACATGTTCATTTTGTCAAGGAGTGTCCACCTGTCTCCAGCAAGAAGAATGGAAATAACTCAGAAGGGAAGATCCTGCCCTGGGACTCAGCCAAGAGGTCTGACCATCCAGGAGTCAGTTAACAAACGCTCCTGAACACCTGACTACTCTTTATCAAACATTGTTTTAGGATCTGTAAGAAAAGCACAAAACAGTGTTCTTACCGAGGCTGATGAAACCTCGTGCTAATTCAGGCTACTCTGAATAATTTATGTACATCCCAAATGTGCTTACCCTTTCCTTTCTCCTGTGGAGGAGTTTTTTGTCATTTTTTTTAAAATTTATTTTTAAAATTGAAGTATAGTTGACTTACAACAGTATATTAGTTTCAGGTGTACAACATAGTGATTCGACATTTTTATAGATTATCCTCCATATAAATTTATTATAAAATATTGGCTATATTCCCTGTGCTGTACATTACATCCTTGTAACT
>NW_021157546.1:0-1635 GCF_002837175.3 Physeter macrocephalus | reverse complement strand
TGAGGATTTGGGGATATATGTTTATCAGGGATATTGACCTGTAAATTTTGTGTGTATTTGCTGCCTTGTCTGGTTTTGGTATGAGGGTGATGCTGGCCTCATAGAATGAGTTTGAAAGGGTTCCTTTCTCTTCATTTTTTGTTTTTTTTGAATAATCTGAGGAGGATAGGTATTAGTTCTTCTTTAAATGTTTGGTAGAATTTACCTATGGAGTCATTTGAAGCTGGACTTTTGTTTTTTGTGAGTTTTGATTACTGATTAATTTTGTTACTAGTAATTGTTCTATTCAGGTTTTCTATTTCTTCATAATTCAGTCTTAGAAGCTTATATATTTCAAGGAATTTATCCATTTCTTTCAGGTGTTCTAATTTGTTGGTATATAATTTTTCAGTGTTCCCTTATGATCCTTTGTATTTTTTGTGGTATTTGTTGTAATTTCTCCTGTTTCATTTTTGACTTTATTTATTTGGGGTCTCTCTCTTTTTTCTTGATGAGTCTGGCTAAAGGTTTGTTTATCTTATAAAAGAACCAGCTATTAGTTTCATTGATCCCTTTCATTGTTTTTTAAGGCTCTATTTCATTTATTTTTGTCTCTACTATTTCTTTTCACCTACTAACTCTGGGCTTTACTTATTCTCCTCTTTCTTGTTCCTTTAAATGTAAATTTAGATTGTTTGAGTTTTTTTTTGTTTGTTTGATTGTTTCTTGACATAGGCCTGTTTTGTTATATACTTCTATCTTAGAACTGCTTTTGCTGTATCCCACAGGTTTTGGAAAGTTGTTTTTCCACTTTCATTTGTCTAAAAGTATTTTTTTTTAATTCCTCTTTGATTTCTTCATTGACCCATTGGTTGTTTAGCAGCATCTTATTTAGCTTCCATGTGTTTGTAGTTTATCCAATTTTCCTCTTGTAATTACTACCTTTAAGAATCTCTCTTTAACTTTTGCCAGTTTCTTTTTGCTGTTCTGATTGAATGATTGCCATCATTCTATTTGCTTATCTGTTCTTCTGTATCATCTATTCTGCTGTTGACTCCCTCTAGTGTAGTGTTTATTTCAGGTATTGTATTCTTCAGGTCTAATTGGTTCTTCTTTTATTTCCTCTTTGTTGAAGTTCCCTCTGAGTTCATCCATTCTCCTCCTGAGTTTGGTGAGCAGCTTACCGCCATTGCTTTACACTCCATCAGGTAAATTTCTTATCTCCATTTCATTAGGGTTTTTTCCTGTTTTAACTTCTTCTTTCATTTGGAACATATTACTCTGTCTCCTTATTTTGTTTGACTTTCTGTGCTTGTGTTGATGAATGAAGCAAAACAGCTACTTCTCCCAATCTTGAAGGAGTGGCCTTGTGTGAGAGGATACCCAGTGTAAACTACATATACCAGGCAGTTTTAGCAGGCAGGGTAGAGATGGAGCAGATATGGATGGAAATGGGATGCCAAGGGGACTTAAACAATGGTGCTCACCAGTGCCTCTGACCCCAGAGAGAGTTCTAGCAGTTCCCTGACCATTTGGCAGATGCTCTAAGGTAAAGGGATTTCCTTCCCTTATAGTATAGGCACCCTTTTAACTGATATATAGATAGATATAAAAATATATAATATAATATATTATATATATATATATATATATATA
>NW_021157545.1:0-1636 GCF_002837175.3 Physeter macrocephalus | reverse complement strand
TGTTGTGTTAATTTCTACTGTACAGCGAAGTGAAGTAGAGTTCCCTGTGCTACACGGCGGGTTCTCAGTGCTTATCTATTTTATACATATGAGCATATATATGTCAATCCCAATCTTCCAATTCATCCAACCCCCTCTCCGCTTCCCCGCTTGGTGTCCATACTTGCACCTTGATACAGCCACTATGGCATCTCTAACTCTTGAGGTCTGGGAGTGAAGGAGTTTAGTGCTGTGACTCCTGGGTCTGAACCAGAAATGGCTGGGGGCCCAGACATCCTGGTCCGAGCGAAGAGGGGGTGAGGGCCCCTGACTCCTGGAGCTGAGGGAGGATGGCACTGGGGGCCTGGACTCCTGGCCCTGAGGGGGGAGGGGGCCGGGGCCCGGGACTGCTGGGTCAGAAGGAGGAGGGGGATGGAGGCCTGGATTTGAGGTCTGAGGGAGAAGGAGCTGGCAGCTGGATTCTTAAGTCTTTTGGGAAGGAGTGATTTGGAGCCTGGGTTTTTGTGGGAGGAGGGGGCTGCCAGTAACCTGGAATGGAAGACAAGCCAGCCTTCTGGGTCCCGACTTCTGAGGGCTGATTGGCCCGGCCCACTGGCTGCCCCCTGAGAGGTCCAGATGCGGGAAAGGCAGGTTGGGGAGGCGCTGGGACCTGGTTTCCCCTTCCCCTGGGAGCGAGGGGACCAGCCCAAGCAGAACCCAGGAGCCTGGCTGCAATCGGGCTGATGGAGACAGACGTAGGCAGGACCTACTCGGGGCTTATGGAGAATTGCAACGCGGTGGTGGTTCCCTCTCCGCCCTCCACCGCGCACCCGGTCCCCATCCTTTAGCTCACAAAACAGGCAGTAGGAAGGCGCGTTTAATGTAAAATCATCCCTTGGATCGGAGGGGACAGAGAATCTCTCCCAACTTCTCCCGGTCGGGGCCCCACCAGGATTCAAAGAGTTCTCGGGGCCGGGTCTGATATCCAGAAGCTGGGAACTGGAATATCCAGAAGGTGTCTCCAAGCCAGCCGAGGAGAACGGCGGAGACCTTTGAGGCTGGAGTCTGGCCAACCCTCCTACCCTGCGCCCACCCTCCTTTCCTGGTCGTCCAAGGCGCGAGGTCTCAGTTGTCCTCCATGGTTTTTCGAATCCAGTCCAGGTAGTGGCACACACTGGTATAGACACCAGGGCCCTGGGGTCTGGAGCAGGGCTCCGAGCCCCCAGACACCACACCCGCCAGGGCCCCATTGCAAACCAGGGGGCCCCCAGGGTCACCCTGTGCGCGGAAGAAGAGCAGAGAAACTGTTAGGCCAGCCTACTCAGGACATGACACAAGGCACTTTCTCCCTCTCAGGAAACTCCCACTTTCCTCTTCCTACAATACCCAGGCGTCCAGGTCTCCAGTCCCTCCTCCCGCAGACCCAGGAGTGAAAGCTCATAGCCCCCACCTCCCCCTAGGACCTGGCATTGTGGGCCCCTCTTTCCCCAGGACATAGAGTCCAACCCCCAGGCCCCTCCTCCTTTAGAGCCAGGAATCCTGGGCCTGGTCCCACCCCCTCCCAGGACCCAGGTTTCCCAGCTCCTTCCTTGCTCTGCTCCAGGAAGTCTGGGGCCCCAACTCCCTTCTCCCCCAGGACCCTGGAATCCCCGCAGGA
>NW_021157544.1:0-1636 GCF_002837175.3 Physeter macrocephalus | reverse complement strand
GAGCGGCTGGGCCCGTGAGCCATGGCCGCTGAGCCTGCGCGTTCGGAGCCCCGCAACGGGAGAGGCCACAACGGTGAGAGGCCCGCATACCACAAAAAAAACACAAAAAACAAAAAAAAAACCACTTGGGAATTGGGGTTTCTGTCAATTGGATCTTAAGGTTATCTACCAGCCACAAGCATCACCAAGAAATACCCTCTCCTTGCTTAAGCAGAACTACATATCACCTCCTCAGAACTGAGGGGTGCAGAGCCAGAGAACTGCTGAATGGAAAGAGATGCATGTTTTCAGCTTTGCCAGAAACTGCCAAATTGCTCTCCAAAGTAGAGGTGCTAATGCGCATTCCCACTGCTGGCCTTCCTGTTTTCTCACATCCTCACCATCATTTGGTGTGACAGGACCTCTGAATATTTGCTGTGGTGATGGGCGAGAGGTGATAGTGCACTGTTGGCTGAATCTGCATTTCACTAATTACCAGAGAGGTTGAGCACATGCTGCTACCTTTTGATCCGTGGGTATAACTTATTTTAATCACATGACGCTACATGTTGTGACATTCACCTGAACGCTGGTCTGGGGTGGGTTGTGCAGTGCTGTGTCTATCATTGCTAATGTTTCTTAAGTGCTTACTAGGTATCACTGTTCTAACATATTTAATCCTCAGAAAACCCTACGAGCTAAGTAACATTATTATTCCTAGGTGAAGTAACCAAGGCATGGAAGTTAAATAACTTGTTCAAATTCACTCAGCTAGTAAGTGGTGGAGCCCAGATTTGAACCCAGTCAGAGTCCTTGCTCTCAACTGCTTTGCAAAGACCTGGAAGCATCTCGCTCCACGGATGATATAACTTTAACTCATGGGTATATAAGGGAGCACAGTCAGGGCAGCTGAAGTGTGCTAAAAGATGACTAATCACATTTTGTAAAAACTTAGTATACAGTTTATCGTTTCAAGGGTATTTATATTTGAGATCTGAGTCCCTGAAGTGAGAAGAAGCCAACACAGAAATACCCATGAACAAATTGATATTTATCCTGCTTAAACTTAGCACCTCTCACTTCATCCTTTGTCAATCTCTACTGCAAACACAAGGAAGCACAGAGCAAGATGATGGCAAAATGAAATGGCAAATCTTATGAAAGATGCAAGGTTTTGTGAAATTAATTAAAGTGATGCGGGAGGACAGCTTAAAGCATGTGCAAATCCACTGACAATAATCTGGTCTACGAGATAACTGAAGAAGAGACCACTGAAAATGACGATGAGGGAATCAGCACTTCACAGGGAAGATTCAGATGTCAAAGGATTAAGAGAGGCCCTTGGGAAAACTGATCAAATCCTCAAATACGTTTGCGAAAATGACCCTTTACGATTTTGCTGTGAAAACTGAAGGTGAAGTAAAGGATATCATATTGTGCTATCATTTAAATTTGTTGAACAAGTTATCCCCCCACTGCGTTTAACTGACACTTCATCAATTCATTTGATTAAAGAATCAATCCAGGGGCTTCCCTGGTGGCGCAGTGGTTGAGAATCTGCCTGCTAATGCAGGGGACATGGGTTCGAGCCCTGGTCTAGGAGGATACCACATGCCGCGAAGCAACTAGGCCCGTGAGCCACAACTACTGAGCCTGC